>NW_027414710.1:0-24565 GCF_964106895.1 Numenius arquata | reverse complement strand
CCTGTCCTGTCCCTCGGCCGGAGGGAATTCCTCTACTCTCTTCGGTGCTCTTTCGTTTGATGATGCTGATCTCCGGTTGGGGTTTGCTGTTTGTTTTGCAGGTGCCTCGTTGTCCGCGTCTCGTGCTGCTCGACAGATGCCCCGGCCCGGGTTTGCAGCCGGTGGTGGAGCCGCCTGAGGGGAAGGGGCCAGCCCTGGGTCTGGTCGTTCGGTGCATTTTTTGGGGCGAATTAAAAAAACCGGTGCGTGTGGGGGGGGGGTGGTGGTGGTGGTGTGATGATGTCATTTGGGGCAGCCGGATGTCAGCGGGGGAGCGACGGTGCGGCGGAGGAGCAGGTGAGTGGGGGTTAAGTGGGGTTCCCCCCACAAGAGGGTGGGTCACGGCCCCCAAACGCCTGAAAACTTGGTGCGGGGCAGGTGGTTGGGGTTTTGGGCGGTGGTGTTTAAAAAATGTTAAAAGCTGTATATGCGGGGGTGAGGCATTGGAGTAGAGAACAATCTCTCATTTTTCTGTGTGTTGAAAAATAATATTCCCTTACGTATATAAAAGGAGTTCAAAATACCAACCCGTATCTCTAAGGATTCTGTATTATTTAATGGGAGTTTAGACGACGGAAAGATTTTTTAAAAGATTTATTTATAAAGAGAGATTGAAGCGTCAAAGCGGATGTCTGGACAGGTCGCTAGTCCAATTGGATGTTGTCTATCTATCGTGCGTGTTAATCTGTAAGTCTAAACAGATGTGACTCTTAGCAGACGTTCTGTCGAAGTGTATCAAGAGCATCCGTTTTCCCTAAGTCTTACCCACGGGTCGGTCAGTGCGGAGGCGTAAACGCCTGTGCTGTAGATGGTTCCAGACTGCAAAGAGAGCCTATCGCTAGAAGGGATTTCCAAACTGGCCCTCCCCTCTGCTCTCTCTTGCCGGCGTCCAAGCGCTTTCAAAAGCGCTTTAAGCAGGAGTGTTGATTCCCAGGAGGATAGGGAAGCTCTACAGAGAGACTTAGGTAGATTGGATCGTTGGGCCAACATCAGTGGTATGAGTTTCAACAAGGGCGAGCGCCAGGTTCTGCGCGTGGGCCACAATAACCCCGAGCAGCGCTACAGGCTTGGGGAAACGTGGCTGGAAAACCACCTGGAAGAAAGAGACCTGGGGGTTCTAATGGACAAGCGGCTGAACGTGAGCCGGCAGTGTGCCCAGGTGGCCACGAAAGCCAACGGCATCCTGGCTTGTATTAGAAACAGCGTGAGCAGCAGAAGTAGGGAGGCGATTGTGCCCCTGTACTCGGCACTGGTGAGGCCACACCTGGAGTATTGCGTCCGGTTTTGGGCACCTCAATCCAAGAGAGATGTCGAGGTGCTGGAGCGAGTGCAGAGGAGGGCAACGAAGCTGGTGAAGGGCCTGGAAAACAAATCCTATGAAGAGCGGTTGAAGGAGCTGGGACTGTTTAGTATGAGGAAGAGGGGGCTGAGGGGAGACCTCGTCACTCTCTAAACCTACTTGAAAGGACACTGTAGAGAGGTCGGTGCTGGTCTCCTGGCACGGGTAGGTAATGACAGAACGAGAGGGAACGGCTTCAAGCTCCAACAGGGTAGGTTTAGACTGGACATTAGGAAAGAATGTTTCACAGAGGGAGTGGTCGGGCATTGGAACAGGCTACCCAGGGAGGTGGTCGAGTCACCATCCCTGGATGTGTTTAAGAACCGTTGAGATGTGGTGTTGGGGGATATGGTGTAGGGGAGAACTTTGTAGAGTAGGGTAGATGGTTGGACTCGATGATGCCAAGGGTCTCTTGCAACCTAGACGATTCTATGATTCTATGAAAAGCAGCCCCTTCCCCCGTTTCCCCTCCCGCCCTGGGGAGCTGGATCGGTGCAGCGGGACAGGAGGAAAAAAACGCAGCCCCGTTTTCCTGCAGGGACGCAAAGCTCCCCGATGTCTCTGTGGTGGATAAGGCGGCACCCCCGCCTGCCTTCCTGGACGCCGGCGGACTGGCTGCTGTCGCCCCCACGGCCCCCGGGGCCACGCGCAGAGCGCCGCGGCGTCCCTGGGGCTGGTTGCGGGGCGAACACCGGAGGTTTTTGGCGCCGAGGCGACGGCTGCGGCTGCCCGGACTGCGAGCGGGGACAGGGCAGAGAGCGGGAAGGCCTGCCCGCCGGTAAGTGGTCACGGTCCCTGGGTGGAGGGAAGCGGGCTGAGAGCGGTCACCGCTCATGGCCCCGGTGAGGTCTCAGAGGGGGACAAGGAAGGGGGCGTGGGCGCTGCCCGGTGCTTTCCGCCCGCTGCGGACCGGTCCGCAGCGATTTCTGGGCTGGCCGCCGTTTTCCCCCGGCCCCCTCCGGTTCCGGAGCGGCTCGGCCCGCCCATACCGCGCGCCCATTGGTCGCGGTGCCGTAAGCGGCGTCCGTCCTCTAGGAGCCCCCGTCCCATTGGTCGATCGCGCCGTCAATCTCCAGCGCCTCCCAGTCCGGCCAATCGGAGCGCGGCAGGCGATCCGACCAATCGGAGCGGGGCGATCGCGTTGTGATTGGCTCGTCCTCCTGTCAATCCGCCCGGGGGCGGTTGCCATGGTGAGGAAGCCCCGCCCGGTCGCGCATGCGCAGTAGTAAGGACGGCGCCGCCCTCACTACTGCGCATGCGCCACCGGGCGGGGCGTCCTCACCATGGCAACCGCCATTGACGTCCCACTCCGGCCAATCGGAGCGCGGCAGGCGATCCGACCAATCGGAGCGCGGCGGTCGCGTTGTGATTGGCTCGTCCTCCTGTCAATCCGCCCGGGGGCGGTTGCCATGGTGAGGAAGCCCCGCCTGGTCGCGCATGCGCAGTAGTAAGGGCGGCGCCGTGCTCGCTACTGCCGCCTTGTGGACAAAAATCGGTACTGCAGGTGGGGGGGGCGCGCATGCGCAGTGGAAAGAGTGGCGCCGCCCTCGCTGCTGCCGCCGCTTGTGGACAAAAAGCGGTACTGCAGGTACGGGGGTAGGGGGGTCCGGCCGCATGCGCAGTGGACGGGGGGGGGGGGGGCCCTGCGCTCGCCGCTGCCGCCCGTGCCAGCAGAAACCGGCGCTGCAGCTCGGCGGATGCGGGGGGGGAAGGCGGAGCCCTGGGAGGTTCCATTTTCCCCAAATTGGGGAAAATTATTCAATTTGGGGTTTTTTTCGGTGCTTTTCCGCAACGGAAAAGACTTCAGGGTTTTGTTAGGGTTTTTCTTGCCCTTCCCCGCCGCCGGGGACGGCGCCCATGCGGGGGCTGACGCTGCAGAACCGTAAATTGAACCCCCAAATTGAACCCCGAACATGAATAACATTTTCCCTAATTTGGGGAAAAGGGAACCTTCCCCGGTCCCGCCTCCCCCCGCTCCCCGAGCCGCACCGCCGGTTTCTGCTGGCACGGGCGGCAGCGGCGGCGAGCGCAGCGCCCCCCTTTGTACTGGGCATGCGCGTCCCCCCCCCCCCCCCCCCCGCCCTGTACCTGCGTACCTGCAGTACCGCTTTTTGTCCACGAGGGGGCAGTAGCGAGCACGGCGCCGCCCTCACTACTGCGCATGCGCCACCGGGCGGGGCGTCCTCACCATGGCAACCGCCCCCGGGCGGATTGACAGGAGGACGAGCCAATCACAGCGCGACCGCCGCGCTCCGATTGGTCGGATCGCCTGCCGCGCTCCGATTGGCCGGGGTGGGAGGCGCTGAAGATTGACGGCGCGACCGACCAATGGGACGGGCTCCCCGAGGACGGAAGCCGCTTCCGGCGCCGTGACCAATGGGCGCGCCGCATGGGCGGGCCGAGCCGCTCCGGAAGCGGAGGGGGCCGGGGGAAAATGGCGGCGCGCGCAGAAGCGGCTGCGGCGCGGCGCGGCGCGGACCGCACCGCACCGCACCGGACCGGCGCGGGCGGAAAGCACCGGGCAGCCGGACAGCGTCGCGGTGCCGCTGGACAGCGTCGCGGTGCCGCTGGACAGCGTCGCGAGGCAGCTGGACAGCGTCGAGGCCAGCGGGGGGGCGCGGGGAAGGCGGCCGGGGTCCCGAGGCGGCTCCGAGGGGAGACGGCGTTGCGGGGGGGCGGGCTGAGGCGTCTGGGGAGGTGCTCGCGGCTCCTGGGGCTGGCAAACGGGCTCGCGTGGCTGGTGTTGGGGCTTCAGCCGGAGAGGGAGTCGTGTGGCTTTGGGCTGAGGGGCGGGGGTGGAGTCCGGCGTTTTGGGGACTTGAGCAGAGGCTCAGCGGCTGGGTTTTGGGGCTCGGAAGGGGGCAGTAAGTGATGCGGTTTGGGGGCGGAGAGCAGAAGCCGTTTTGGCTGGTTCTGCACGGGGGGTGGGCAGGAGGGCGTTGGGGGCTGCGGGGGAAAGCAGGGGCTGGGCGGGCTGCGGGGTGCTCAAACAGCAGGTGAGGTTTTCAAATCTGCAACTTGTAACTGTTGCAGCTTTGTTCTGGCTTCCTCCATTTTTGCAAAAGCTTCTGTTGCTAGACAGAGCATTCCTCTGTGTATCAGCTACTTGAGCTAGTTTATTTCAATGCGTCTGATCAGGTTTGTCTGTTCAGCAAAGTGGCATTTAAAGGTGACGTTTCACCGGATGCCAGCGGCTGTGCCTTATTTCCAGTATAAAGATGTATTCCCCAAATATCAGAGTGGGATATAACAACTGCAGCTGGTCAAAAGTAACACTGAAATGCAAAATTTAGAATTTCTTTTTTCCCATTGGCTCCTCCTCAGTATGAACACAAAGTTAATTTCTATTCTTAATTCCTATTTATGCTACATATATGAAGGATGAACGCGAGGAAAGGAGACCATAAAATACTGGCCTATTGCTATTTGTATGCTGTGCTTTGAACAGAAGAGACAAAACTGTCCTTTTTGTGAAATAATACTGGCTGTATCAGTGCCGTCCTCGTGTTTTTATTCAAAAATGTGAGATTTGTTGCCCCGAATGGTGAGAGTAGTTTTTGTTAATGGAAGTCGCAAGAGGTTCTGCCACCTTAAAAACCATAGAATCGTAGAATGGTTAGAGTTGGAAGGGACCTTCAAGATCATCGTGTTGCAGCCCCCCTGCCTTGGGCAGGGACGCCTCCACTAGAGCGGGTTGCTCAAAGCCCCGTCCAGCTGGCCTTAAACACTTCCAGGGATGGGGCATCCACAGCTTCCCCGGGCAACCTGTTCCAGTGCCTCACCACCCTCACGGTAAAGAATTTCCTCCTAATATCTAGTCTGAATCTCCCCTCTTCCGATTTAAAACCGTTACCCCTTGTCCTGTCGCTACCTTTCCCGACAGAGAGTCCCTCTCCGGCTCTCCCGTAGGCTCCCTTCAGATATTGGAAGGCTGCTCTGAGGTCTCCCCGGAGCCTTCTCTTCTCCAGGCTGAACAACCCCAGCTCTCTCAGTCTCTCTTCACAGGGGAGGTGCTCCGTCCCTCCGATGGTTTTCGTGGCCCTCCGCTGGGCCCCTTCCAACAGGTCCACGTCCTTCCCGTGTCGAGGACTCCAAAGCTGGACACCGTACTCCAGGTGGGGTCTCGCGTGCGCAGAGTAGAGGGGGGTAGAATCGCCTCCCGTGACCCGCTGGCCACGCTTCTCTTGATGCAGCCCAGGGTGGGGTTGGCTTTCTGGGCTGCCAGCGCGCGTTGCCGGCTCGTACTGACATGTAATAATGCTACTGACGTACCGTTAGCAGCCTCGTGTTAAAAGAAGCGAGAAGCTGTAATATCCTTAATTTAGACAGTTTTTACGTGAAATGGTGCATCCTCACTGTTTCGTCACTTTCAGGAGCGAGCAATTGACCGAGAGCAGGAGAGAGACCTTTTCCAGCAAGAGATAGGGAAGCCGGAACAACAGCTTAAGGTTCCACAAAGGATTCGGCCTGTCAGCGAGCATCAAACCGGAGAGGTAACGCGCGCTATTGCTTGTACTCAAGGGATCTAAATGGTACGCTGACAGCCGTTCGGATACCCTAGGGAAGCTGTTTTATGGTGTCCCTAACCTGCATCCGTTCGCAAGGCAGGAAAGGAAATCCCCCGAGATGAAAGGCTACGGTGTCGGGGGAACGTGGGGAAAGTGTGTTCTGGGTGTTTTTTGAGTCGGTCGGTTGGATGTTTTTAGTAGCAGACACACAGAAGCCTCGTAACTTTCAAAAAGACTCCCTCGCGTAACTTAATTTAGAAAATGGGGTTTTCAAAAGCCCGTGGAAACATTCAGGACTCCTGTAGCGATTCCCCCTGCTCTTGCGTCCTTTTGTGACATCCTGTTGGTAGCACGGGTACGGGCACCGCAGGAACGCAGTGACCAAGGGGTCACAGCCGAGACGTAGCGGCGCTCTCTGCGTGCGCCTCCCCGGGAGACGTCTGTCTCCCCTGAAACAATCTGGTGACCGCAGAAGGGCAGCTCGAGGAAGTCACAGCAACCTCTTAGGCCCAGCAAAAGCCAGAAAAGCGACAGCGGTGCAAACGCTGTGTGTTGTGAAGCTTTTTGCCTGTCTTGTTTGGTGACCTTTGGGTCAATTGAACTGCATTTTATTTTTTGGTGGGTTTTCTCCTGTCTTGCTTTTAGAGCAAGGCTGATATTTTTGCGTGATTCTCTCGCCCGATTTTCAGTCTTCAGCTTCTTCTCAGGTGGCACTGCGATTTTCAAAGAAAAGCTCTTCCTTTCGGTTCAGTTCAGTTGCTGTCGTTCGGTTCTTAAATGGTAGCAACGTTTAGTATTCTATATTAGATAGTTTATGACCACAGACAGTAATGGGACATACATGGATAGACGTGAAATGTAAGTTGTCAAAATATTTATTGCCCTACAATTCTCGGAGGTAGGGGTGTGTTTCCTGGGGTTTCAAAATCTATTTCACTAAAAAGGTTTGTAACAAATCCTGCAAAGTGTTCAGCCCGTACCGGGCGACCTGGCTGTCGTCAGCCTGTGCGTACAAGGAGTGGTGGGCCATTAGCCGAATGTGTGTTAACCGACACGCGTGGAGCAATTCCGCATCCGTCTGCTTCTGTGGCAAAGCGGGTGCCCGCTCCTGTCCTACGGACACGTTCCACAGAGGGGGGAGGCACAATTAGTTTTCCTGAATCCGGGATGTTCGTTTTGAGTTCGTTTTGTGATGCGTCTCCTCATAATTTGAGGCATGGGTAGCGTGTGAATTCCTAGTTAAAATTCTCACAGTTAAAAAGGCAAAACTTCTCCCGAGAAAAAAAATTTCAAATTTGATTGCATAATGAAACGAGGCCTGTTTTTCTGCACAGAAACGATTTGTGGGAATCGTCCTGAATTACAAGCGTGTATACCCAGATGTGTACACTCCAAGTTGGCAGATAGGCTGCAGCAGCAATGTAAAGCATGCTTTAAGGTGAAAGATGGCTGTAACTGTGATGAAAACTTTAAGGTTCGTACTAGATGCTTTTAAAGTAGGATTTTTAACAGGCAGGCGCAGCGGCAATTTTAGAGCCGAGTGGTGCCGAATATTACCCATTTACAGACAGAATTCTCGGTACTGTCTTAGATTTACATCGAATTTCTATCAAATGAGCCACCTAGCCTTCCTATATAGTATATTTTGGTGCCCCGATATTACTTGGCGTATTTCATAAGTATACCTTTTATGGCCGTTTCTCGTGCTTTTCCGAGAGAGCTGCTTTACTTTTTCATAGTTGCACGGTTTTTGAATGCCTCTTCTGCCTTTCAGATCTTCTCTTTCTCCTACGCCTTAAATACTCGTACAAGAACGTGCAGAAAATGTTATGTGCAGCTGTAACGTGCTTTGGGGTTTTTTTTGGTAGGATGAAATGGAAATACTGGGACTGGCGATCCAGAAGTCTGAAGAAGCCACCGTAAAGGACCGTCCCAGTGACTACCGTCGAGTTAGGATTATTAAAAGCACCAAAGCGACACGCTCGTAGAGATGGGGACTACCTCTGGACACGTGTTAATCCCGGTCAGGTGTCCTCGGGATACAGATGGTCTGCGCTTCCTGCTCTGACAAGACAGAAGCGATGAGCTTCAGGATGAGCTCCTGAAGACAAGAAAGAGGCCAGGTGCCGGGGTTCTTGTCTCTTTGTTTGTTTGTTTGTTTGTTTGTTTTGGGCGGGGGGTGGCGGGCGGGCGGGCGTGTGGCTTCCAAAACAGGGTGCGCGGTTGACTGCAGGTGGCAGCCTGCAGAGCTCTTTTGCTGCCTGACCTCGCCTTTTCTTTGTCACTCCTCTTTCATGGCATCTGCGCTGAAAGCCGGGGCGGTCAACGAAGAGACGTGGACAAAACGGGACGAACCGGCGCCGCTTCTGCCTGTTTTCCAGGCTTTGCCACGAACCAAGGAGCATCATCAGCCTCGTCACTGGTGGCGGCGAGTCCTGAGGTGGCTTAGGTGAGTCGAGCCTTCCAGGAACGTCCGTTGTCCGTAGCCTACGGCGTGTCATTTGGACGTCAGTCGGAAGGAGGTTTCCCTTTCTGAAAGGGCACCGGTTTCTCGTGCCAAGCGGTTGCCTCTCCTGAAGTTCCCACGAGAGGGGATCCTCGGAGACGATGCGCTGGGCAGCAGAAGTCATCAGCGAGGAGACGTCGCGCGCTCTATTAAATAGGGACAAAAAGAAAGACGATGTCCTTCCAAAGGCCCGAGCGCGGCACCTCTTCCGACGGCCGATGGCATGGCCGGCCTTTGGGCTCTGGGTCCCCCGTAACAGCGGGGACACGGCCAAACCCTGTTCCTCTGCGTGTTCGGCACAGCCAAAAGCCTTGGCCGGTCCGCCGGTCGTTTTCGGTAGCCTGGTGGATCGCGGCACCGGGGATTGGATTTCCCCCCGCCAAAAGTACAGCCGTTTGGGGAATCTCTTACCTTCCTGGTTTTTTCTATCGTAAAGGAGACTTTAAAAAAAGGGTTAAAGTCGTATAACGTGCAAACTGACTTGCAGGCTTTAAACGGCAACCGTCCACCGGCTGTAGCCTACAGCGTCTTAGGCGTCCCTAAGCGGCGAGGTATTTGTTCCAAATCTTTGAAAAGAGAGGCGACTGAAGGTAACGGGTTGGGTTTTTGGTTGGGTTTTTTTTCTAGTTTTTTTGTTTTTTGTTTTCCCCCCCCCTTTTCTTTAGGCGGAGCGCTCTGAAGAACCTGATTTCTGCCTGGCTTTCAGCGTCGCGTTTCCCCGGCAGTGCGGTAGCATCTCTCTCGGGCAGTGCCGCCGGCCAGATGTCCCTCCTCCTTGGGTAGGAGAGAAAGCAGCCCCCGGTCAAATGACAACTGCGCGTTCTGGAGACGGAGAGCGCAACGGTGGGGGTTCGGAGCTGTGCCAGTTGAATTAGCGCCGAAGAAAAAACCCGAGGCTTTTCTAGCGTGAGTATTTTTCTTGGCCGTATCTAAACGCGCGCAGAGCTTTCCAGCGGCAGGGAAAGGGAAGGGAGGAGGCGCTTCCCCCCAGCGGGCGGAGGGTTTGTTACGCTGTTAGGCTGAGAAGGTGTTGCAAGTGGCACGGGTCAGTCTGAATAGGGACCTGAAGCGTCGGGATGGCTCCGGCTTTGGCAGGCCGTGCCGTCTTTGGAGCGGAGCTGTTTCCCCGCAATCCTCCTGTAGCTCAGCTCCTGTCCTGTCCCTCGGCCGGAGGGAATTCCTCTACTCTCTTCGGTGCTCTTTCGTTTGATGATGCTGATCTCCGGTTGGGGTTTGCTGTTTGTTTTGCAGGTGCCTCGTTGTCCGCGTCTCGTGCTGCTCGACAGATGCCCCGGCCCGGGTTTGCAGCCGGTGGTGGAGCCGCCTGAGGGGAAGGGGCCAGCCCTGGGTCTGGTCGTTCGGTGCATTTTTTGGGGCGAATTAAAAAAAACGGTGCGTGTGTGGGGGGGGTGGTGGTGTGATGATGTCATTTGGGGCAGCCGGATGTCAGCGGGGGAGCGACGGTGCGGCGGAGGAGCAGGTGAGTGGGGGTTAAGTGGGGTTCCCCCCACAAGAGGGTGGGTCACGGCCCCCAAACGCCTGAAAACTTGGTGCGGGGCAGGTGGTTGGGGTTTTGGGCGGTGGTGTTTAAAAAATGTTAAAAGCTGTATATGCGGGGGTGAGGCATTGGAGTAGAGAACAATCTCTCATTTTTCTGTGTGTTGAAAAATAATATTCCCTTACGTATATAAAAGGAGTTCAAAATACCAACCCGTATCTCTAAGGATTCTGTATTATTTAATGGGAGTTTAGACGACGGAAAGATTTTTTAAAAGATTTATTTATAAAGAGAGATTGAAGCGTCAAAGCGGATGTCTGGACAGGTCGCTAGTCCAATTGGATGTTGTCTATCGTGCGTGTTAATCTGTAAGTCTAAACAGATGTGACTCTTAGCAGACGTTCTGTCGAAGTGTATCAAGAGCATCCGTTTTCCCTAAGTCTTACCCACGGGTCGGTCAGTGCGGAGGCGTAAACGCCTGTGCTGTAGATGGTTCCAGACTGCAAAGAGAGCCTATCGCTAGAAGGGATTTCCAAACTGGCCCTCCCCTCTGCTCTCTCTTGCCGGCGTCCAAGCGCTTTCAAAAGCGCTTTAAGCAGGAGTGTTGATTCCCAGGAGGATAGGGAAGCTCTACAGAGAGACTTAGGTAGATTGGATCGTTGGGCCAACATCAGTGGTATGAGTTTCAACAAGGGCGAGCGCCAGGTTCTGCGCGTGGGCCACAATAACCCCGAGCAGCGCTACAGGCTTGGGGAAACGTGGCTGGAAAACCACCTGGAAGAAAGAGACCTGGGGGTTCTAATGGACAAGCGGCTGAACGTGAGCCGGCAGTGTGCCCAGGTGGCCACGAAAGCCAACGGCATCCTGGCTTGTATTAGAAACAGCGTGAGCAGCAGAAGTAGGGAGGCGATTGTGCCCCTGTACTCGGCACTGGTGAGGCCACACCTGGAGTATTGCGTCCGGTTTTGGGCACCTCAATCCAAGAGAGATGTCGAGGTGCTGGAGCGAGTGCAGAGGAGGGCAACGAAGCTGGTGAAGGGCCTGGAAAACAAATCCTATGAAGAGCGGTTGAAGGAGCTGGGACTGTTTAGTATGAGGAAGAGGGGGCTGAGGGGAGACCTCGTCACTCTCTAAACCTACTTGAAAGGACACTGTAGAGAGGTCGGTGCTGGTCTCCTGGCACGGGTAGGTAATGACAGAACGAGAGGGAACGGCTTCAAGCTCCAACAGGGTAGGTTTAGACTGGACATTAGGAAAGAATGTTTCACAGAGGGAGTGGTCGGGCATTGGAACAGGCTACCCAGGGAGGTGGTCGAGTCACCATCCCTGGATGTGTTTAAGAACCGTCGAGATGTGGTGTTGGGGGATATGGTGTAGGGGAGAACTTTGTAGAGTAGGGTAGATGGTTGGACTCGATGATGCCAAGGGTCTCTTGCAACCTAGACGATTCTATGATTCTATGAAAAGCAGCCCCTTCCCCCGTTTCCCCTCCCGCCCTGGGGAGCTGGATCGGTGCAGCGGGACAGGAGGAAAAAAACGCAGCCCCGTTTTCCTGCAGGGACGCAAAGCTCCCCGATGTCTCTGTGGTGGATAAGGCGGCACCCCCGCCTGCCTTCCTGGACGCCGGCGGACTGGCTGCTGTCGCCCCCACGGCCCCCGGGGCCACGCGCAGAGCGCCGCGGCGTCCCTGGGGCTGGTTGCGGGGCGAACACCGGAGGTTTTTGGCGCCGAGGCGACGGCTGCGGCTGCCCGGACTGCGAGCGGGGACAGGGCAGAGAGCGGGAAGGCCTGCCCGCCGGTAAGTGGTCACGGTCCCTGGGTGGAGGGAAGCGGGCTGAGAGCGGTCACCGCTCATGGCCCCGGTGAGGTCTCAGAGGGGGACAAGGAAGGGGGCGTGGGCGCTGCCCGGTGCTTTCCGCCCGCTGCGGACGGGTCCGCAGCGATTTCTGGGCTGGCCGCCGTTTTCCCCCGGCCCCCTCCGGTTCCGGAGCGGCTCGGCCCGCCCATACCGCGCGCCCATTGGTCGCGGTGCCGTAAGCGGCGTCCGTCCTCTAGGAGCCCCCGTCCCATTGGTCGATCGCGCCGTCAATCTCCAGCGCCTCCCAGTCCGGCCAATCGGAGCGCGGCAGGCGATCCGACCAATCGGAGCGGGGCGGTCGCGTTGTGATTGGCTCGTCCTCCTGTCAATCCGCCCGGGGGGCGGTTGCCATGGTGAGGAAGCCCCGCCCGGTCGCGCATGCGCAGTAGTAAGGACGGCGCCGCCCTCACTACTGCGCATGCGCCACCGGGCGGGGCGTCCTCACCATGGCAACCGCCATTGACGTCCCACTCCGGCCAATCGGAGCGCGGCAGGCGATCCGACCAATCGGAGCGCGGCGGTCGCGTTGTGATTGGCTCGTCCTCCTGTCAATCCGCCCGGGGGCGGTTGCCATGGTGAGGAAGCCCCGCCTGGTCGCGCATGCGCAGTAGTAAGGGCGGCGCCGTGCTCGCTACTGCCGCCTTGTGGACAAAAATCGGTACTGCAGGTGGGGGGGCGCGCATGCGCAGTGGAAAGAGTGGCGCCGCCCTCGCTGCTGCCGCCGCTTGTGGACAAAAAGCGGTACTGCAGGTACGGGGGTAGGGGGGTCCGGCCGCATGCGCAGTGGACGGGGGGGGGGGGGCGCTGCGCTCGCCGCTGCCGCCCGTGCCAGCAGAAACCGGCGCTGCAGCTCGGCGGATGCGGGGGGGGAAGGCGGAGCCCTGGGAGGTTCCATTTTCCCCAAATTGGGGAAAATTATTCAATTTGGGGTTTTTTTCGGTGCTTTTCCGCAACGGAAAAGACTTCAGGGTTTTGTTAGGGTTTTTCTTGCCCTTCCCCGCCGCCGGGGACGGCGCCCATGCGGGGGCTGACGCTGCAGAACCGTAAATTGAACCCCCAAATTGAACCCCGAACATGAATAACATTTTCCCTAATTTGGGGAAAAGGGAACCTTCCCCGGTCCCGCCTCCCCCCGCTCCCCGAGCCGCACCGCCGGTTTCTGCTGGCACGGGCGGCAGCGGCGGCGAGCGCAGCGCCCCCCTTTCTACTGGGCATGCGCGTCCCCCCCCCCCGCCCTGTACCTGCGTACCTGCAGTACCGCTTTTTGTCCACGAGGGGGCAGTAGCGAGCACGGCGCCGCCCTCACTACTGCGCATGCGCCACCGGGCGGGGCGTCCTCACCATGGCAACCGCCATTGACGTCCCACTCCGGCCAATCGGAGCGCGGCAGGCGATCCGACCAATCGGAGCGCGGCGGTCGCGTTGTGATTGGCTCGTCCTCCTGTCAATCCGCCCGGGGGGCGGTTGCCATGGTGAGGAAGCCCCGCCCGGTCGCGCATGCGCAGTAGTAAGGACGGCGCCGCCCTCGCTACTGCGCATGCGCCACCGGGCGGGGCGTCCTCACCATGGCAACCGCCCCCTGGCGGATTGACAGGAGGACGAGCCAATCACAGCGCGACCGCCGCGCTCCGATTGGTCGGATCGCCTGCCGCGCTCCGATTGGCCGGGGTGGGAGGCGCTGAAGATTGACGGCGCGACCGACCAATGGGACGGGCTCCCCGAGGACGGAAGCCGCTTCCGGCGCCGTGACCAATGGGCGCGCCGCATGGGCGGGCCGAGCCGCTCCGGAAGCGGAGGGGGCCGGGGGAAAATGGCGGCGCGCGCAGAAGCGGCTGCGGCGCGGCGCGGCGCGGCGCGGACCGCACCGCACCGGACCGGCGCGGGCGGAAAGCACCGGGCAGCCGGACAGCGTCGCGGTGCCGCTGGACAGCGTCGCGGTGCCGCTGGACAGCGTCGCGAGGCAGCTGGACAGCGTCGAGGCCAGCGGGGGGGCGCGGGGAAGGCGGCCGGGGTCCCGAGGCGGCTCCGAGGGGAGACGGCGTTGCGGGGGGGCGGGCTGAGGCGTCTGGGGAGGTGCTCGCGGCTCCTGGGGCTGGCAAACGGGCTCGCGTGGCTGGTGTTGGGGCTTCAGCCGGAGAGGGAGTCGTGTGGCTTTGGGCTGAGGGGCGGGGGTGGAGTCCGGCGTTTTGGGGACTTGAGCAGAGGCTCAGCGGCTGGGTTTTGGGGCTCGGAAGGGGGCAGTAAGTGATGCGGTTTGGGGGCGGAGAGCAGAAGCCGTTTTGGCTGGTTCTGCACGGGGGGTGGGCAGGAGGGCGTTGGGGGCTGCGGGGGAAAGCAGGGGCTGGGCGGGCTGCGGGGTGCTCAAACAGCAGGTGAGGTTTTCAAATCTGCAACTTGTAACTGTTGCAGCTTTGTTCTGGCTTCCTCCATTTTTGCAAAAGCTTCTGTTGCTAGACAGAGCATTCCTCTGTGTATCAGCTACTTGAGCTAGTTTATTTCAATGCGTCTGATCAGGTTTGTCTGTTCAGCAAAGTGGCATTTAAAGGTGACGTTTCACCGGATGCCAGCGGCTGTGCCTTATTTCCAGTATAAAGATGTATTCCCCAAATATCAGAGTGGGATATAACAACTGCAGCTGGTCAAAAGTAACACTGAAATGCAAAATTTAGAATTTCTTTTTTCCCATTGGCTCCTCCTCAGTATGAACACAAAGTTAATTTCTATTCTTAATTCCTATTTATGCTACATATATGAAGGATGAACGCGAGGAAAGGAGACCATAAAATACTGGCCTATTGCTATTTGTATGCTGCGCTTTGAACAGAAGAGACAAAACTGTCCTTTTTGTGAAATAATACTGGCTGTATCAGTGCCGTCCTCGTGTTTTTATTCAAAAATGTGAGATTTGTTGCCCCGAATGGTGAGAGTAGTTTTTGTTAATGGAAGTCGCAAGAGGTTCTGCCACCTTAAAAACCATAGAATCATAGAATGGTTAGAGTTGGAAGGGACCTTCAAGATCATCGTGTTGCAGCCCCCCTGCCTTGGGCAGGGACGCCTCCACTAGAGCGGGTTGCTCAAAGCCCCGTCCAGCCTGGCCTTAAACACTTCCAGGGATGGGGCATCCACAGCTTCCCCGGGCAACCTGTTCCAGTGCCTCACCACCCTCACGGTAAAGAATTTCCTCCTAACATCTAGTCTGAATCTCCCCTCTTCCGATTTAAAACCGTTACCCCTTGTCCTGTCGCTACCTTTCCCGACAGAGAGTCCCTCTCCGGCTCTCCCGTAGGCTCCCTTCAGATATTGGAAGGCTGCTCTGAGGTCTCCCCGGAGCCTTCTCTTCTCCAGGCTGAACAACCCCAGCTCTCTCAGTCTCTCTTCACAGGGGAGGTGCTCCGTCCCTCCGATGGTTTTCGTGGCCCTCCGCTGGGCCCCTTCCAACAGGTCCACGTCCTTCCCGTGTCGAGGACTCCAAAGCTGGACACCGTACGCCAGGTGGGGTCTCGCACGCGCAGAGTAGAGGGGGGTAGAATCGCCTCCCGTGACCCGCTGGCCACGCTTCTCTTGATGCAGCCCAGGGTGGGGTTGGCTTTCTGGGCTGCCAGCGCGCGTTGCCGGCTCGTACTGACATGTAATAATGCTACTGACGTACCCTTACCAGCCTCGTGTTAAAAGAAGCGAGAAGCTGTAATATCCTTAATTTAGACAGTTTTTACGTGAAATGGTGCATCCTCACTGTTTTGTCACTTTCAGGAGCGAGCAATTGACCGAGAGCAGGAGAGAGACCTTTTCCAGCAAGAGATAGGGAAGCCGGAACAACAGCTTAAGGTTCCACAAAGGATTCGGCCTGTCAGCGAGCATCAAACCGGAGAGGTAACGCGCGCTATTGCTTGTACTCAAGGGATCTAAATGGTACGCTGACAGCCGTTCGGATACCCTAGGGAAGCTGTTTTATGGTGTCCCTAACCTGCATCCGTTCGCAAGGCAGGAAAGGAAATCCCCCGAGATGAAAGGCTACGGTGTCGGGGGAACGTGGGGAAAGTGTGTTCTGGGTGTTTTTTGAGTCGGTCGGTTGGATGTTTTTAGTAGCAGACACACAGAAGCCTCGTAACTTTCAAAAAGACTCCCTCGCGTAACTTAATTTAGAAAATGGGGTTTTCAAAAGCCCGTGGAAACATTCAGGACTCCTGTAGCGATTCCCCCTGCTCTTGCGTCCTTTTGTGACATCCTGTTGGTAGCACGGGTACGGGCACCGCAGGAACGCAGTGACCAAGGGGTCACAGCCGAGACGTAGCGGCGCTCTCTGCGTGCGCCTCCCCGGGAGACGTCTGTCTCCCCTGAAACAATCTGGTGACCGCAGAAGGGCAGCTCGAGGAAGTCACAGCAACCTCTTAGGCCCAGCAAAAGCCAGAAAAGCGACAGCGGTGCAAACGCTGTGTGTTGTGAAGCTTTTTGCCTGTCTTGTTTGGTGACCTTTGGGTCAATTGAACTGCATTTTATTTTTTGGTGGGTTTTCTCCTGTCTTGCTTTTAGAGCAAGGCTGATATTTTTGCGTGATTCTCTCGCCCGATTTTCAGTCTTCAGCTTCTTCTCAGGTGGCACTGCGATTTTCAAAGAAAAGCTCTTCCTTTCGGTTCAGTTCAGTTGCTGTCGTTCGGTTCTTAAATGGTAGCAACGTTTAGTATTCTATATTAGATAGTTTATGACCACAGACAGTAATGGGACATACATGGATAGACGTGAAATGTAAGTTGTCAAAATATTTATTGCCCTACAATTCTCGGAGGTAGGGGTGTGTTTCCTGGGGTTTCAAAATCTATTTCACTAAAAAGGTTTGTAACAAATCCTGCAAAGTGTTCAGCCCGTACCGGGCGACCTGGCTGTCGTCAGCCTGTGCGTACAAGGAGTGGTGGGCCATTAGCCGAATGTGTGTTAACCGACACGCGTGGAGCAATTCCGCATCCGTCTGCTTCTGTGGCAAAGCGGGTGCCCGCTCCCGTCCTACGGACACGTTCCACAGAGGGGGGAGGCACAATTAGTTTTCCTGAATCCGGGATGTTCGTTTTGAGTTCGTTTTGTGATGCGTCTCCTCATAATTTGAGGCATGGGCAGCGTGTGAATTCCTAGTTAAAATTCTCACAGTTAAAAAGGCAAAACTTCTCCCGAGAAAAAAAATTTCAAATTTGATTGCATAATGAAACGAGGCCTGTTTTTCTGCACAGAAACGATTTGTGCGAATCGTCCTGAATTACAAGCGTGTATACCCAGATGTGTACACTCCAAGTTGGCAGATAGGCTGCAGCAGCAATGTAAAGCATGCTTTAAGGTGAAAGATGGCTGTAACTGTGATGAAAACTTTAAGGTTCGTACTAGATGCTTTTAAAGTAGGATTTTTCACAGGCAGGCGCAGCGGCAATTTTAGAGCCGAGTGGTGCCGAATATTACCCATTTACAGACAGAATTCTCGGTACTGTCTTAGATTTACATCGAATTTCTATCAAATGAGCCACCTAGCCTTCCTATATAGTATATTTTGGTGCCCCGATATTACTTGGCGTATTTCATAAGTATACCTTTTATGGCCGTTTCTCGTGCTTTTCCGAGAGAGCTGCTTTACTTTTTCATAGTTGCACGGTTTTTGAATGCCTCTTCTGCCTTTCAGATCTTCTCTTTCTCCTACGCCTTAAATACTCGTACAAGAACGTGCAGAAAATGTTATGTGCAGCTGTAACGTGCTTTGGGGTTTTTTTTGGTAGGATGAAATGGAAATACTGGGACTGGCGATCCAGAAGTCTGAAGAAGCCACCGTAAAGGACCGTCCCAGTGACTACCGTCGAGTTAGGATTATTAAAAGCACCAAAGCGACACGCTCGTAGAGATGGGGACTACCTCTGGACACGTGTTAATCCCGGTCAGGTGTCCTCGGGATACAGATGGTCTGCGCTTCCTGCTCTGACAAGACAGAAGCGATGAGCTTCAGGATGAGCTCCTGAAGACAAGAAAGAGGCCAGGTGCCGGGGTTCTTGTCTCTTTGTTTGTTTGTTTGTTTGTTTGTTTTGGGCGGGGGGTGGCGGGCGGGCGGGCGGGCGTGTGGCTTCCAAAACAGGGTGCGCGGTTGACTGCAGGTGGCAGCCTGCAGAGCTCTTTTGCTGCCTGACCTCGCCTTTTCTTTGTCACTCCTCTTTCATGGCATCTGCGCTGAAAGCCGGGGCGGTCAACGAAGAGACGTGGACAAAACGGGACGAACCGGCGCCGCTTCTGCCTGTTTTCCAGGCTTTGCCACGAACCAAGGAGCATCATCAGCCTCGTCACTGGTGGCGGCGAGTCCTGAGGTGGCTTAGGTGAGTCGAGCCTTCCAGGAACGTCCGTTGTCCGTAGCCTACGGCGTGTCATTTGGACGTCAGTCGGAAGGAGGTTTCCCTTTCTGAAAGGGCACCGGTTTCTCGTGCCAAGCGGTTGCCTCTCCTGAAGTTCCCACGAGAGGGGATCCTCGGAGACGATGCGCTGGGCAGCAGAAGTCATCAGCGAGGAGACGTCGCGCGCTCTATTAAATAGGGACAAAAAGAAAGACGATGTCCTTCCAAAGGCCCGAGCGCGGCACCTCTTCCGACGGCCGATGGCATGGCCGGCCTTTGGGCTCTGGGTCCCCCGTAACAGCGGGGACACGGCCAAACCCTGTTCCTCTGCGTGTTCGGCACAGCCAAAAGCCTTGGCCGGTCCGCCGGTCGTTTTCGGTAGCCTGGTGGATCGCGGCACCGGGGATTGGATTTCCCCCCGCCAAAAGTACAGCCGTTTGGGGAATCTCTTACCTTCCTGGTTTTTTCTATCGTAAAGGAGACTTTAAAAAAAGGGTTAAAGTCGTATAACGTGCAAACTGACTTGCAGGCTTTAAACGGCAACCGTCCACCGGCTGTAGCCTACAGCGTCTTAGGCGTCCCTAAGCGGCGAGGTATTTGTTCCAAATCTTTGAAAAGAGAGGCGACTGAAGGTAACGGGTTGGGTTTTTGGTTGGGTTTTTTTTCTAGTTTTTTTGTTTTTTGTTTTTCCCCCCCCTTTTCTTTAGGCGGAGCGCTCTGAAGAACCTGATTTCTGCCTGGCTTTCAGCGTCGCGTTTCCCCGGCAGTGCGGTAGCATCTCTCTCGGGCAGTGCCGCCGGCCAGATGTCCCTCCTCCTTGGGTAGGAGAGAAAGCAGCCCCCGGTCAAATGACAACTGCGCGTTCTGGAGACGGAGAGCGCAACGGTGGGGGTTCGGAGCTGTGCCAGTTGAATTAGCGCCGAAGAAAAAACCCGAGGCTTTTCTAGCGTGAGTATTTTTCTTGGCCGTATCTAAACGCGCGCAGAGCTTTCCAGCGGCAGGGAAAGGGAAGGGAGGAGGCGCTTCCCCCCAGCGGGCGGAGGGTTTGTTACGCTGTTAGGCTGAGAAGGTGTTGCAAGTGGCACGGGTCAGTCTGAATAGGGACCTGAAGCGTCGGGATGGCTCCGGCTTTGGCAGGCCGTGCCGTCTTTGGAGCGGAGCTGTTTCCCCGCAATCCTCCTGTAGCTCAGCTCCTGTCCTGTCCCTCGGCCGGAGGGAATTCCTCTACTCTCTTCGGTGCTCTTTCGTTTGATGATGCTGATCTCCGGTTGGGGTTTGCTGTTTGTTTTGCAGGTGCCTCGTTGTCCGCGTCTCGTGCTGCTCGACAGATGCCCCGGCCCGGGTTTGCAGCCGGTGGTGGAGCCGCCTGAGGGGAAGGGGCCAGCCCTGGGTCTGGTCGTTCGGTGCATTTTTTGGGGCGAATTAAAAAAAACGGTGCGTGTGTGGGGGGGGTGGTGGTGTGATGATGTCATTTGGGGCAGCCGGATGTCAGCGGGGGAGCGACGGTGCGGCGGAGGAGCAGGTGAGTGGGGGTTAAGTGGGGTTCCCCCCACAAGAGGGTGGGTCACGGCCCCCAAACGCCTGAAAACTTGGTGCGGGGCAGGTGGTTGGGGTTTTGGGCGGTGGTGTTTAAAAAATGTTAAAAGCTGTATATGCGGGGGTGAGGCATTGGAGTAGAGAACAATCTCTCATTTTTCTGTGTGTTGAAAAATAATATTCCCTTACGTATATAAAAGGAGTTCAAAATACCAACCCGTATCTCTAAGGATTCTGTATTATTTAATGGGAGTTTAGACGACGGAAAGATTTTTTAAAAGATTTATTTATAAAGAGAGATTGAAGCGTCAAAGCGGATGTCTGGACAGGTCGCTAGTCCAATTGGATGTTGTCTATCGTGCGTGTTAATCTGTAAGTCTAAACAGATGTGACTCTTAGCAGACGTTCTGTCGAAGTGTATCAAGAGCATCCGTTTTCCCTAAGTCTTACCCACGGGTCGGTCAGTGCGGAGGCGTAAACGCCTGTGCTGTAGATGGTTCCAGACTGCAAAGAGAGCCTATCGCTAGAAGGGATTTCCAAACTGGCCCTCCCCTCTGCTCTCTCTTGCCGGCGTCCAAGCGCTTTCAAAAGCGCTTTAAGCAGGAGTGTTGATTCCCAGGAGGATAGGGAAGCTCTACAGAGAGACTTAGGTAGATTGGATCGTTGGGCCAACATCAGTGGTATGAGTTTCAACAAGGGCGAGCGCCAGGTTCTGCGCGTGGGCCACAATAACCCCGAGCAGCGCTACAGGCTTGGGGAAACGTGGCTGGAAAACCACCTGGAAGAAAGAGACCTGGGGGTTCTAATGGACAAGCGGCTGAACGTGAGCCGTCAGTGTGCCCAGGTGGCCACGAAAGCCAACGGCATCCTGGCTTGTATTAGAAACAGCGTGAGCAGCAGAAGTAGGGAGGCGATTGTGCCCCTGTACTCGGCACTGGTGAGGCCACACCTGGAGTATTGCGTCCGGTTTTGGGCACCTCAATCCAAGAGAGATGTCGAGGTGCTGGAGCGAGTGCAGAGGAGGGCAACGAAGCTGGTGAAGGGCCTGGAAAACAAATCCTATGAAGAGCGGTTGAAGGAGCTGGGACTGTTTAGTATGAGGAAGAGGGGGCTGAGGGGAGACCTCGTCACTCCCTAAAACTACTTGAAAGGACACTGTAGAGAGGTCGGTGCTGGTCTCTTGGCACAGGTAGGTAATGACAGAACGAGAGGGAACGGCTTCAAGCTCCAACAGGGTAGGTTTAGACTGGACATTAGGAAAGAATGTTTCACAGAGGGAGTGGTCGGGCATTGGAACAGGCTACCCAGGGAGGTGGTCGAGTCACCATCCCTGGATGTGTTTAAGAACCGTCGAGATGTGGTGTTGGGGGATATGGTGTAGGGGAGAACTTTGTAGAGTAGGGTAGATGGTTGGACTCGATGATGCCAAGGGTCTCTTGCAACCTAGACGATTCTATGATTCTATGAAAAGCAGCCCCTTCCCCCGTTTCCCCTCCCGCCCTGGGGAGCTGGATCGGTGCAGCGGGACAGGAGGAAAAAAACCCAGCCCCGTTTTCCTGCAGGGACGCAAAGCTCCCCGATGTCTCTGTGGTGGATAAGGCGGCACCCCCGCCTGCCTTCCTGGACGCCGGCGGACTGGCTGCTGTCGCCCCCACGGCCCCCGGGGCCACGCGCAGAGCGCCGCGGCGTCCCTGGGGCTGGTTGCGGGGCGAACACCGGAGGTTTTTGGCGCCGAGGCGACGGCTGCGGCTGCCCGGACTGCGAGCGGGGACAGGGCAGAGAGCGGGAAGGCCTGCCCGCCGGTAAGTGGTCACGGTCCCTGGGTGGAGGGAAGCGGGCTGAGAGCGGTCACCGCTCATGGCCCCGGTGAGGTCTCAGAGGGGGACAAGGAAGGGGGCGTGGGCGCTGCCCGGTGCTTTCCGCCCGCTGCGGACCGGTCCGCAGCGATTTCTGGGCTGGCCGCCGTTTTCCCCCGGCCCCCTCCGGTTCCGGAGCGGCTCGGCCCGCCCATACCGCGCGCCCATTGGTCGCGGTGCCGTAAGCGGCGTCCGTCCTCTAGGAGCCCCCGTCCCATTGGTCGATCGCGCCGTCAATCTCCAGCGCCTCCCAGTCCGGCCAATCGGAGCGCGGCAGGCGATCCGACCAATCGGAGCGGGGCGGTCGCGTTGTGATTGGCTCGTCCTCCTGTCAATCCGCCCGGGGGGCGGTTGCCATGGTGAGGAAGCCCCGCCCGGTCGCGCATGCGCAGTAGTAAGGACGGCGCCGCCCTCACTACTGCGCATGCGCCACCGGGCGGGGCGTCCTCACCATGGCAACCGCCATTGACGTCCCACTCCGGCCAATCGGAGCGCGGCAGGCGATCCGACCAATCGGAGCGCGGCGGTCGCGTTGTGATTGGCTCGTCCTCCTGTCAATCCGCCCGGGGGCGGTTGCCATAGTGAGGAAGCCCCGCCTGGTCGCGCATGCGCAGTAGTAAGGGCGGCGCCGTGCTCGCTACTGCCGCCTTGTGGACAAAAATCGGTACTGCAGGTGGGGGGCGCGCATGCGCAGTGGAAAGAGTGGCGCCGCCCTCGCTGCTGCCGCCGCTTGTGGACAAAAAGCGGTACTGCAGGTACGGGGGTAGGGGGGTCCGGCCGCATGCGCAGTGGACGGGGGGGGGGGGGCGCTGCGCTCGCCGCTGCCGCCCGTGCCAGCAGAAACCGGCGCTGCAGCTCGGCGGATGCGGGGGGGGAAGGCGGAGCCCTGGGAGGTTCCATTTTCCCCAAATTGGGGAAAATTATTCAATTTGGGGTTTTTTTCGGTGCTTTTCCGCAACGGAAAAGACTTCAGGGTTTTGTTAGGGTTTTTCTTGCCCTTCCCCGCCGCCGGGGACGGCGCCCATGCGGGGGCTGACGCTGCAGAACCGTAAATTGAACCCCCAAATTGAACCCCGAACATGAATAACATTTTCCCCAATTTGGGGAAAAGGGAACCTTCCCCGGTCCCGCCTCCCCCCGCTCCCTGAGCCGCACCGCCGGTTTCTGCTGGCACGGGCGGCAGCGGCGGCGAGCGCAGCGCCCCCCTTTCTACTGGGCATGCGCGTCCCCCCCCCCCCCCCCGCCCTGTACCTGCGTACCTGCAGTACCGCTTTTTGTCCACGAGGGGGCAGTAGCGAGCACGGCGCCGCCCTCACTACTGCGCATGCGCCACCGGGCGGGGCGTCCTCACCATGGCAACCGCCATTGACGTCCCACTCCGGCCAATCGGAGCGCGGCAGGCGATCCGACCAATCGGAGCGCGGCGGTCGCGTTGTGATTGGCTCGTCCTCCTGTCAATCCGCCCGGGGGGCGGTTGCCATGGTGAGGAAGCCCCGCCCGGTCGCGCATGCGCAGTAGTAAGGACGGCGCCGCCCTCACTACTGCGCATGCGCCACCGGGCGGGGCGTCCTCACCATGGCAACCGCCCCCTGGCGGATTGACAGGAGGACGAGCCAATCACAGCGCGACCGCCGCGCTCCGATTGGTCGGATCGCCTGCCGCGCTCCGATTGGCCGGGGTGGGAGTCGCTGAAGATTGACGGCGCGACCGACCAATGGGACGGGCTCCCCGAGGACGGAAGCCGCTTCCGGCGCCGTGACCAATGGGCGCGCCGCATGGGCGGGCCGAGCCGCTCCGGAAGCGGAGGGGGCCGGGGGAAAATGGCGGCGCGCGCAGAAGCGGCTGCGGCGCGGCGCGGACCGGACCGGACCGCACCGCACCGCACCGGCGCGGGCGGAAAGCACCGGGCAGCCGGACAGCGTCGCGGTGCCGCTGGGCAGCGTCGCGGTGCCGCTGGGCAGCGTCGCGAGGCAGCTGGACAGCGTCGAGGCCAGCGGGGGGGCGCGGGGAAGGCGGCCGGGGTCCCGAGGCGGCTCCGAGGGGAGACGGCGTTGCGGGGGGGCGGGCTGAGGCGTCTGGGGAGGTGCTCGCGGCTCCTGGGGCTGGCAAACGGGCTCGCGTGGCTGGTGTTGGGGCTTCAGCCGGAGAGGGAGTCGTGTGGCTTTGGGCTGAGGGGCGGGGGTGGAGTCCGGCGTTTTGGGGACTTGAGCAGAGGCTCAGCGGCTGGGTTTTGGGGCTCGGAAGGGGGCAGTAAGTGATGCGGTTTGGGGGCGGAGAGCAGAAGCCGTTTTGGCTGGTTCTGCACGGGGGGTGGGCAGGAGGGCGTTGGGGGCTGCGGGGGAAAGCAGGGGCTGGGCGGGCTGCGGGGTGCTCAAACAGCAGGTGAGGTTTTCAAATCTGCAACTTGTAACTGTTGCAGCTTTGTTCTGGCTTCCTCCATTTTTGCAAAAGCTTCTGTTGCTAGACAGAGCATTCCTCTGTGTATCAGCTACTTGAGCTAGTTTATTTCAATGCGTCTGATCAGGTTTGTCTGTTGAGCAAAGTGGCATTTAAAGGTGACGTTTCACCGGATGCCAGCGGCTGTGCCTTATTTCCAGTATAAAGATGTATTCCCCAAATATCAGAGTGGGATATAACAACTGCAGCTGGTCAAAAGTAACACTGAAATGCAAAATTTAGAATTTCTTTTTTCCCATTGGCTCCTCCTCAGTATGAACACAAAGTTAATTTCTATTCTTAATTCCTATTTATGCTACATATATGAAGGATGAACGCGAGGAAAGGAGACCATAAAATACTGGCCTATTGCTATTTGTATGCTGCGCTTTGAACAGAAGAGACAAAACTGTCCTTTTTGTGAAATAATACTGGCTGTATCAGTGCCGTCCTCGTGTTTTTCTTCAAAAATGTGAGATTTGTTGCCCCGAATGGTGAGAGTAGTTTTTGTTAATGGAAGTCGCAAGAGGTTCTGCCACCTTAAAAACCATAGAATCATAGAATGGTTAGAGTTGGAAGGGACCTTCAAGATCATCGTGTTGCAGCCCCCCTGCCTTGGGCAGGGACGCCTCCACT
>NW_027414709.1:0-12851 GCF_964106895.1 Numenius arquata | reverse complement strand
CACAACACACCGCCCCCCCCCCAAAAACAACAACAACAACAATAGAAAGAAGCCCAAAACGGGGAGGAAAAGGGATTTCCCGGCAGAGAAACTCGCCCCCCCCCCCCCCCAAAAAAAAATTCCCCTCCTCCTGGCCCCCCCCCTCCCCCAAAGGTGGCGGTCACCGGTGTCACCGCGGGGCAGGGTGAGGTCCCCCCCCCCCTCCGAGGGCGAAGTTTAAAAAACTTTCTGTGAAACGGAGAGAAAATAAAACAAAACGAGACGAAAAAAAAAAAAAAAAAAACCAATAAAAATAAAAGAAATGAAGAATAAAAATGATTTCAGGAAAGTGGGGGGGGGGGGGGGACAGGGGGTGACGGGGGGGGGGGGGGGGGGTAAAATCCATCCAGCCACCGCGTGTGTGTGTGTCCCCCCCCCGGGAAGGACGCACCCACATTTATATATAATTTCTTTTTTTTTTTGCTTTTTCTTCCTTTTTTTTTTAAGTTTGGTTTTTTTTTTTTAAAAATTTGGGGGTTTTGGGGGGGGGGTTTCTCTGGTTTTTGGAGCTGGGGGGGGGAGGGGGAAGGAGGGAGTGGAGGGGGGGGATGGGATGGGGGGGGGGGGGGGCCCGTGTGGGTCCCACCGAGGGGGGGGGGGGGTGTAACCAGCACGAGAATAATAAAAAACCACCAAAAACTGGGAAAAAAAATATATATATAAATTAACGCCCCCCCCCCCCCCCCCCAAAGTCCTGGACCTGGGGCTTTGGGTGCCCCCCCCCCGAGGGGGGGGTCCTGGCCCCCTTTTTGATGTTTCTTCCCCCAAAAAAGGGGTGGGGGCACCGGGGGGTGCTCCGGGGGGGGTGGTGTGTGTGGTGTCTCCCCCCACCCGTGGGGTGGGTGAGCACCATCCCTCCTCCCCCGGAGCACCCCCAGGGGTGGGATGGTGGCCACCAGGTCCCACCAGCCCAGGATGGGGATGATGCTGGTGGCCACCAGGTCCCACCAGTCCAGGATGGGGATGATGCTGGTGGCCACCAGGTCCCACCAGCCCGGGGTTGGTGTTGGGTGACCCCCAGTGCCACCAGCCCAGGATGGGGACAATGCTGGGTGGCCACCAGGTCCCACCAGCCCAGGATGGGGACGATGCTGGTGGCCACCAGGTCCCACCAGCCCGGGGATGGTGTTGGGTGACCCCCAGTGCCACCAGCCCAGGATGGGGACAATGCTGGGTGGCCACCAGGTCCCACCAGCCCAGGATGGGGACGATGCTGGGTGGCCACCAGGTCCCACCAGCCCGGGGATGGGGATGATGCTGGTGGCCACCAGGTCCCACCAGCCCGGGGATGGGGATGATGCTGGTGGCCACCAGGTCCCACCAGCCCAGGGATGGTGTTGGGTGACCCCCAGTGCCACCAGCCCAGGATGGGACAATGCTGGGTGGCCACCAGGTCCCACCAGCCCAGGATGGGGATGCCACTGGTGGCCACCAGGTCCCACCAGCCCGGGGATGGTGTTGGGTGACCCCCAGTGCCACCAGCCCAGGATGGGGACAATGCTGGGTGGCCACCAGGTCCCACCAGCCCAGGATGGGGACGATGCTGGTGGCCACCAGGTCCCACCAGCCCGGGGATGGTGTTGGGTGACCCCCAGTGCCACCAGCCCAGGATGGGGACAATGCTGGGTGGCCACCAGGTCCCACCAGCCCAGGATGGGGATGATGCTGGTGGCCACCAGGTCCCACCAGCCCAGGGATGGTGTTGGGTGACCCCCAGTGCCACCAGCCCAGGATGGGGACAATGCTGGGTGGCCACCAGGTCCCACTAGCCTGGGTTGGGGACAGTGCTGGTAGCCCTGGCTCCACCAGCCTGGGATGGTGCTGGGTGGCCACCAGGTCCCACCAGCCCAGGATGGGAATGACACCGGTGGCCCCGGCTCCATCAGCCCAGGATGGTGACAATGCTGGGTGGCCACCAGGTCCACCAGCCCAGGATGGTGCTGGGTGACCCCCAGGTCCCACCAGCCCAGGTTGAGGATGGTCCCAGCTTCACCAACCTGGGGTAGGGATGACGCTGGTGGCCCCGAGTCCACCAGCCCAATGTGGTGCCCCCCGCCATGTCCCCCCCATCAGTGGGGCAGGGACCAGGGCGTGGGGCCGGGCTGGGGCAGGCGCTGCTGGTTCTGCCAGAGCTGGTGGAGCTCCTTGAACTGCTCCACCATCTTGTCCTTGAGGTCGGGGTGGGAGATCTGGAGGGGGATGCTGTCGGCCGACCAGGACAACTCCCCCGAGAACATCTCCAGCAGCAACCGCGCCGCCACCGGCACCACCTGCAAAGAGTCCCCCACCGCGTCACCCGCACGGGGACACCCACCCGCGTCCCACCCGCGGGGGAGACAGCCCGGGGTGTCTCCAGCCCCTCACCTGCACCGTGATGAGCTTTTTCTCCTTGGGCTTCTGGTCGGGCCACTCCTCGCCGAAGCAGAAGAAGATCTCGAAGGGCGGGGGGGTGGTGGTCTGACCCTTCTGGAACAGGATGAGGCCTGTGGGGATGGGCAGGATGGGACCTCGCACCAGCCTGTGCCACCACCACCCCGGCTGGTGGACCCCCCAGCCCAGCTTGGTCCCCTCCCATGCCACCAGGTCACCATGTCCTGCCTGGTGTCCCCCCATCCCACCACGTCTCCTCAGCCCAGCTTGGTTTGGTCCCATGCCATCAGGTCCCCATGTAGCAGTTGGTGTCCCCCCATAACATCTTGGTCCCCACGTGCCAGCTGGTGGCCCCACCATGGGGAGCTTGACATGGGTGTCCCCCCCCCATGCCATCAGGTCCCCGTGTGCTGTCTGGTGTCCCACCATGCCACCAGGTCCCCATGTGCCAGCTGGTGTCCCCCCCATCCCAGCTTGGTCCCTCCGTGCCACCAGGTCCCCATGTACCAGTCAGTGTCTCACTAGCCCATCTTGGTCCCCTCATACCAGCTGGTGTCCCCCCATCCCACCTCAGTCTCCTCATGCCACCAGGTCCCCATCTTGGTCCCTTCATACCAGCTGGTGTCCCTCTATCCCATCTTGGTCCCTCCCATGCCACCAGGTCCCCATGTGCCAGCTGGTGTCCCCCCATCCCAGCTTGGTCCCTCCGTGCCACCAGGTCCCCATGTGCCAGTCAGTGTCTCACCAGCCCACCTTGGTTCCCTCATACCAGCTGGTGTTCCCCCATCCCAGCTTGGTCCCTCCATGCCACCAGGCCCCCGCATACAACCTGGTGTCCCCCTCCCCCATGCCATCTGACCTCCTCCATCCCATCCGGCGTCCCCAAGTGACACAGGTGACAACCACCCCCTCCACCCCCTTCTCCTCTCACCGTTGAGGAACCCCTCTAGGCTGAAGAGCTTGGTCTTCTTCTCCCTCTCGATGGGGTTGGGGCCGAGGTGGGGGGCGGCGCAGGGCCCCGTCCAGAAGACCTTGCACTGGCAGAGGCGGATGGCGTAGATGTCCTGGCCCTGAAGCTCCAGTATGAGCCCCCGGTCCAGAACGTCCAGCAGCTGGTGGGTGTAGAAGCGTTGCTTCTCGTTGGGGATGGCGTCGGCGGCGGGGAAGGGGACCTGCTCCAACGTCAGAGGCCCAAAGAGGTCCACCTGCTCCTGGGTGGGCTCCAGGCTGCTGTGGAAGAGGCGGCAGCCGTGGGGGTTGCTGATGGTGAGGACACAGACCTGGCGGCCCCGGTACTGGAACTTGATCTCCAGGTCGGTCACTGTTGAAGGGACAGGGATGTCAGCTGCCCACCGGGGACCGTGCCGTGGCCACCCCACACCCATGGCCACCCCCCCCCCCCCCATCCATGGCCACCAACGACCCAACCATCCCATGGCCACCCCACATCCATGGCCACCCCCCCCCCCCCGCCCCATCCAGCCACCCAACATCCATGGCCACCAACGACCCAACCATCCCATGGCCACCCCACATCCATGGCCATCCCATCCAGCCACCCCATGGCCACCCCACACCCGTGGCCACCACCATCCAGCTGCCCCATGGCCACCCCCATCCAGCCACTCTACACCCAAGTCCACCCACCCCATGGCCACCCCTTGTCCATGGCCACCACCATCCAGCTGCCCCATGGCCACCCCACACCCGTGACCACCACCATCCAGCCACCCCACACCCAAGTCCACCCAAGTCCAACCACCCCATATCCATGGACACCACCACCCAACCATCCCATGGCCACCCCACAGCCATGGCCACCACCATCCAGCCACCCCACACCCAAGTCCACCCACCCCATTGCCACCCCTCGTCCATGGTCACCCCATCCAGCCACCCCTCACCCACAGACATCACCACCCAACCATCCCATGACCACCACACATCCATGGCCACCCCATCCAGCCACCCCATACCCATGGCCACCACCATCCAGCTGCCCCGCAGCCACCCCACATCCATGGCCATCCCATCCAGCCACACCACACCCAAGTCCAACCACCCCATAGCCACCCCACATCCATGGACACCACCACCCAACCATCCCATGGCCACCACCCTCCAGCCACCCCACACCCAAGTCCACCCACCCCATTGCCACCCCACATCCATGGCCACCCCATCCAGCCACCCCATACCCATGGCCACCATCATTCAGCTGCCCCACAGCCACCTCATACCCATGGCCATCCCACCCAACCATCCCATGGCCACCCCTCATCCATGGTCACCCCATCCAGCCACCCCATGGCCACCCCCCCCCACGCCCCCCCGGTGCTCACGCGGCAGCATGTGGGGGCTGATGAGCAGGTTGGGGATGATGTTCTCGGTGGGTGCCAGCGGGCAGGCGGCTGGGGGCCCCAGGGTGGCCATGGGGGGCCCCGTCTCGGCGATGGCGGCGGGGGGCAGCTCGGGGGTCCCGTGGGTGCCCCCCACCTCCCCGGGGAGCAGCGCCGTCGGGGGGGGCGGCGCGAAGGGCCCCAGGGGGCAACCGCTGCCGAAGGGGGGCTCCTCCTTGGGCCAGGGGTAGGGGGGCAGCAGGTCCCCCCCGTGCTGGGTGTCTGGGGCACAGCGGGGGGGTCGGAGGGTGGCCACGGCCCCCAACCGCCCCCCAAAACTGCCTGGTGGGTGCACCCCCTGCCCCCCACTCACCATTGATGCTCAGCGATGTCATCTTCTGGAGCTGTGGGGAGGAGAGTAGCGGTTACGGGATCGGGGTGCAGGGACCCCCCCATAATCCGACGAGGTGTCCCCAGTTTGGGGGTCCCCCCACCCTGACCCCCCCGCCTCCAGGTACCTGGTTGACATCTTCCTCCCCACCGCAGTCATAGTCATCCTCGGCCACCCCATCTGCAAGGGAGAGATGGGCTGGGGTGGGGGGACAGGGCTGTGGGGGGTTTTGGGGGGACAGGGCTGTGGGGGGTTTTGGGGGGGGGGCGCAGGGGGAGTTGTGGGGTGCTGGGGACTGATAGGGTGCTGGGGCTTCACAGGGTGCTGGGTCCTTGTGGGGTGCTGGGGCTTTATGAGGTGTGGGGGAGTTGTGGGGTGCTGGGACCTCATGGGGTGCTGGGGACTGGTGGGGTGCTGAGGCTTTAGGGGGTACGGGGTCCTTGTGGGGTGTTAGAATATCATGGGGTGCTGGATCCTTGTGGGGTGCCCAGGTCCCTGTGGGGTTCTGGAGCTTCATGGGGTGCTGGAGCCTTGTGGGGTTCTAGAGCCTCATGGGGTGCTGGGGACTTGTGGGGTGCTGGGGACTTATGGGGTGCTGGGACCTCATGGGGTGCTAGGTTCTTGTGGGGTGCCAGGTCCCTGTGGGGTTCTCAAGCCTCATGAGGTACTGGGACATTGTGGGACGCTGGGTCCTTCTCGGGTTCTGGGATCTCGTGGGGAGCTGGAGCTTTGAGGGGTGCTGGGACCTCCTGGGGTGCTGGGGCCTCATGGAGTGTGGGGGACTTGTGGGGTGCTGGAGCTTTGTGGGGTTCTAGAGCTTCATGGGGTGTTGGGGACTTGTGGGGTGCTGGAGCACTGCAGGGTGCTGGGTCCTTTTAGGGTGCTGAGGACTTGTGGGGTGCTGGGACCTCATGGGGTGCTGGAGCTTTGTGGGGTGCTGGGACCTTATGGGGCGCTGGGCCTTTGTGGGGTGTGGGGGGACTCGTGGGGTGCTGGGGACTTGTGGGGTGTCGGGGCTTTGAGAGTTGCTGGAACCTCCTGGGGTGCCGGGTCCTTGTGGGGTTCCAGGTCCCTATGGGGTTCTAGAGCCTCATGGGGTGCTGGGACCTCGTGGGGTGCTGGAGCACTGCAGGGTGCTGGGTCCTTTTGGGGTGCTGAGGACTTGTGGGGTGCTGGGAACTCATGGGGTGCTGGGACCTTGTGGGGTGCTGGAGTACTGCAGGGTGCTGGGACCTTTTGGGGTGCTGAGGACTTGTGGGGTGTGGGGGACTCGTGGGGTGCTGGGGACTTGTGGGGTTCTAGAGCCTCATGGGGTGCTGGGACCTCGTGGGGTGATGGAGCTTTGAGGGGTGCTGGGTCCTTTTGGGGTGCTGGGTCCTTTTGGGGTGCTGGGCCTTTGTGGGGTGTGGGGTGCTGGAGCTTTGAGGGGGTGCTGGGTCCTTTTGGGGTGCTGGGGACTTGTGGGGTCCCCGCAACCTCCTGGGGGTGCCGGGACCTCCTGGGCTGCTGGAGCTTTGAGGGACGCTTGGTTCTCCCGGGGTGCTGGGATCTCCCGGGGTGCCCAACCTCCACCTCCCGGGAGTCTCCATCCCCACCCTGACCCCCCCCCCCCCCTCCCCTGCCCCCCAACCCTGGGTTTGGGGGTACCTGCTCCCTCGGGGGGGCCCTGGCAGAGCTCGTAGACCTTGTAGGGCTGGAGGGGGGTGGCCTTGGTGCCGTCGAAGAGCAGGCGGAACTCCCGGCTCTTGTTGAGGGCGCAGCGCAGGTTGGCCTTCCACTTGGCGGGGTCCGGAGCGTCCACCCCCGCCGTGAACTTCCCCGTCTCCTGCGCCCAAGCCTGCGGCACCGCGGGGGTCAGCACCCCACCCGGGGGGGGGGGGGGGGGGGTCCCCACCGTCACCCCAACATCTGCCCCGAGTCCCCGCTGTCACCTTGGTAGCCGACCCGGGTCCTCGTGGCAGCACGGCGCCTCCGTCCCGTGTTCCTCTCTCATGGCAACCGTCACTCCTGGCAACCCCAGCCCGGGTCCCCACTGGCACCCCGGCACCCCGCTGTCACCCTGACACCTGACCCAGGTCCCCATCGTCACCCTACCACCCAATCCGGTACCCACCGTCACCCCGGTACCCACTGTCACCTCCATCCCGTGTTCCTCTCATCACAACCATCACGACCAGCAAGACGCCCCCGGTCCCCACTGTCACCCCAGCACCTGACCCAGGTCCCCACTGTCACCCCGGCACCCCGCTGTCACCCTGACACCTGACCCAGGTCCCCATCGTCACCCCACCACCCAATCCGGTACCCACCGTCACCCCGGTACCCACTGTCACCCCTGTCACCTCCATCCCGTGTTCCTCTCATCACAACCATCACGACCAGCAAGACACCCCAGGTCCCCATGTCACCCCGGCACCCCACTGTCACCCTGACACCTGAATCAGGTCCCCATGTCACCCCACCACCCAAACCAGTACCCCCCATCACCCCAGTACCTGACCTGGTCCCCACTGTCACCTCCATCCCATGTTCCTCTCATCACAACCATCACGACCAGCAAGACACCCCAGGTCCCCATGGTCACCCCGGCACCCCACTGTCACCCTGACACCTGAATCAGGTCTCCATGTCACCCCACCACCCAAACCAGTACCCCCCATCACCCCAGTACCCGACCTGGTCCCCACTGTCACCCCTGTCACCTCCATCCCATGTTCCTCTCATCACAACCATCACGACCAGCACCCCACTCCAGGTCCCCAGTATCACCCCAGCACCTGACCCAGGTCCCCACTGTCACCCCGGCACCCAGGTGTCACCCTGACACCTGAATCAGGTCCCCATGTCACCCCACTACCCAATCCGGTACCCACTGTCACCCTGTCCCCACTGTCACCTCCATCCCGTGTTCCTCTCTCATCGCATCCATCACTCCTGGCACCTGACCCAGGTCCCCACTGTCACCCCAGCACCCCACTGTCACCCTGACACCTGACCCAGGTCCCCATCGTCACCCCACCACCCAATCCGGTACCCCCTGTCACCCCTGTACCCAACCTGGTCCCCGCTGTCACCCCTGTCACCTCCATCCCATGTTCCTCTCATCGCAACCATCACGACCAGCACCCCACTCCAGGTCCCCAGTATCACCCCAGCACCTGACCCAGGTCCCCACTGTCACCCCGGCACCCAGGTGTCACCCTGACACCTGAATCAGGTCCCCATGTCACCCCACCACCCAATCCAGTACCCACTGTCACCCTGTCCCCACTGTCACCTCCATCCCGTGTTCCTCTCTCATCACAACCATCACGACCAGCACCCCACCCCAGGTCCCCACTGTCACCCCGGCACCCCACTGTCACCCTGACACCTGAATCAGGTCCCCATGTCACCCCACCACCCAAACCAGTACCCTCCATCACCCCAGTACCTGACCTGGTCCCCACTGTCACCTCCATCCCATGTTCCTCTCATCACAACCATCACAACCAGCACCCCACTCCAGGTCCCCAGTATCACCCCAGCACCTGACCCAGGTCCCCACTGTCACCCCGGCACCCAGGTGTCACCCTGACACCTGAATCAGGTCCCCATGTCACCCCACTACCCAATCCAGTACCCACTGTCACCCTGTCCCCACTGTCACCTCCATCCCGTGTTCCTCTCTCATCGCATCCATCACTCCTGGCAACCCCAGCCCAGGTCCCCACTGTCACCCTGACACCTGACCCAGGTCCCCATCGTCACCCTGGTACGTGCCGGGGTCCCTGTTGTCACCCCTGTACCCAACCCAGTCCCCACTGTCACCCCTGTCACCCCCATCCCATGTTCCTCTCATCGCAACCATCACGACCAGCACCCCACCCCAGGTCCCCACTGTCACCCCAGCACCTGCCCTGGGTACCCACTGTCACCTCAGCACCCCACTGTCACCCTGACACCTGACTCAGGTCCCCATTGTCACCCTGACACCCACTCTGGGTCCCCATGTCACCCCAACATCTTCCCTGGGTTCCCCTGTCACCCCGGTACCTGCCCAGGTCCCCATTGTCATCCCAGCACCCAGCTCGGTCCCTACTGTCACCCCAAAACCCGTCCAGGGTCACCAGTGTCACCCTGGCACCTGACCCAAGTCCCCACTGTCACCCCAGCACCCGGTCCCGGCTCCCCGCTGTCACCTTGGCACCCCAGCACCCCCATCATCCCCATCCCGTGTCCCCATTGTCACCCCAGCACCCTGCCCCGGGGTCCCCATTGTCACCCCATCAGCGCTGTCACCTCCACCCGGTGTCCCCCCTGTCACCCCACTGTCCTCATCTTGTGTCCCCCTTTGTCACCCCGTCACCCTTCTCACTCCCACCCCCTGTCCCCAAGTCCCCCCATCCCGTGTCCCCCTTGTCCCCCCATCACTCCTGCCCCGTGTCACCCTTGTCCCATCACCCCCATCCCATGTCCCCATGTGCCCCCGCCCCATGTCCCCCTTGTCACCCCGTTGTCCTGTCCCTCTGATCTCATGTCCCCCTTGTCCCCCCATCACCCCCGTCCTGTGTCCCCCTTGTCCCATCATGCCCATCCAATGTCCCCATGTGCCCCCATCCCGTGTCCCCCTTGTCCCCCCATCACCCCCATCCTGTGTCCCCCTTGTCACCCCGTTGTCCTGTCCCTCCCATCCCATGTCCCCCTTGTCCCCTCATCACCCCCATCCCATGTCCCCATGTGCCCCCATCCCGTGTCCCCCTTGTCCCCCCATCACCCCCATCCCATATCCCCCCATCCCCTGTCCCCCGTGTCCCCTCATCACCCCCGTCCCGTGTCCCCCTTGTCCCATCACCGTGTCGTGTGTCCCCCCCCCCGCGTCCCCCTTGTCACCTTGAAGATGGTGTCGTGGTCCTGTGGCCCGGGGGGGTGGCAGGTGGCGTGGTGCCAGGGGATGGCGAAGCGGCGCCGCTGGGGGTCCAGCCACTGCAGCCCCGGGTAGCGCTGGCTGTCCACCTGGGCCACCAGCCAGGGCTTCAGCCGCACCCGGCGGGGAGGGGGGTTCATGGCGGGACCTGCGGGGTACAGGGTGGGGGGGAGGGTTGAGGAGACGGGAGGGGCTGGGGGACAGCAGGGACCCACCAGCCACAGGTGGGGCTGAGACCCGGCCAGCTCGTGACACGTGTGTGAGGAGCTGAGACCTGCCCAGCTCGTGACACGTGTGTGAAGGGGGCTGAGGCCCGGCCAGCTCGTGTCATGTGGGAAGGAGGGGGCTGGGGGGTGTGTGTGTGTGTGTGTGTGTTGAGTCCCAGGCAGTTCGTGACATGTGTGTGAAGGGGGCTGAGTCCCTGCCAGCTCGTGACACATGTGCGAGAGGCTGAGACCTGCCCAGCTCGTGTCACGTGTGTGAAGGGGGCTAAGACCAGGCCAGCTCATGACAGGTGTGTGAAAGGGGTTGAGGCCTGGCCAGCTTGTGACACATGTGCAAGAGGCTGACACCTGGCAGCTCGTGACACCTGTGTGTGTGAAAGGGCTGAGGGCCGTCCGGCTCGTGACACCTGTATGAGGGGAGCTGAGACCTGGCCAGGTCATGACATTTGTGAGTGTGAAGGGGGCTGAGACCAGGCCAGCTCGTGACACGTGTGTGAGGGGGCTGAGGCCCGGCAGCTCATGACACATATGGGAAGGTGGGGTGGGGGGTTGAGTCCCAGCCAGCTCATGACGTGTGTGTGAAGGGGCTGAGGCCTGGCTGGCTCATGACACATGTGTGGAGGGGGCTGAGGCCTGACAGCTCGCGACACGTGTGTGAGGGGCTGAGGCCTGACAGCTCGTGACACATATGGGGGGGGGGGGCTGAGACCTGCCCAACTCATGACACGTGTGTGAAGAGGCTGAGGCCTGGCAACTCGTGACACGTGTGTGCGGAGGGGGCTGAGACCTGCCCAGCTCGTGACACCTATGTGAGGGGCTGAGACCTGGCCAGCTCGTGACACGTGTGTGTGAAGGGGGCTGAGACCTGGCAATTTGTGACACGTGTGTGAAGGGGCTGAGGCCTGGCAGCTCGTGACACGTGTGTGAAGAGGCTGAGCCCCCCCCCCCCAGCTCATGACATGTATGTGAGGGGCTGAGACCTGGCAGCTCGTGACACGTGTGTGCACCTCCGAAGGGGCTGAGCCCCCCCCCCCCCCAGCTCGTGACAGGTGCGTGAGGAGGGGGCTGAGACCTGCCCAACTCGTGACACGTGTGTGAAGGGGCTGAGCCCCCCCCCAGCTCGTGACACAGGTGCCCAGCTCTGACACCCCCCCCCCCCCCCCCCAGGCCCCAAAGCAGGAACCCCGTGTCCCCCGGGGCCTGGGTTGTCCCCGCCTGTCCCGGGGCGGGGGGGAGGGGGGGGGGGACGACACACCCCCCCCCCCAGCCCCGCCCCCAACCCCCGTGGGTGCGGGGGTGTCACCCCGCCCCCGTGTCCCCCCCCCCCCTCCCAAACCCCCTCGAAAGCAGAAGCTGCGGCTGCTTCGGGGAAACAAAACTGGGCCGGGACGTGGGGGGGGGGGGGACACGGGGGGGGGGACACACGGGGGGACATCGGGGGGACAACTGGGATGGGGGGGACACATGGGGGGGACACATGGGAGGACAGCTGGGACGGGGGGGGGACAAGGGGGGGACAGCAGAGATGGGGGGACACACGGGGGGACAGGCTGGATGGGGGACACACACGGGGGGACACACACGGGGGGGACACGGGTGGACAGGCTGGATCAGGGGGGGACACGGGGGGGGACACGGGGGGGGGACACGGGGGGGGACACACGGGGGGGGACACACGGGGGGGGACGCACGGGGGGGGGACATGGGTGGACAGGCTGGATCGGGGGGGGACACGGGACACGGGGGGGGGGGACACATGGGGGGGACAGCTGGGAGACGGAGGGGGGGGGGACAGCTGGGATGGGCGGGGGGACACGGGTGGAACACGGGGGGGGCCAGCCAGGAAGGGGGGGGGGACATGGGGGGGGGACAGCTGGGATGGGGGGGGACGACACGGGGGGGGGACGACACCCCATGGGGGTCAAGGCCACCCACGGGGGACACCCCCCCTCTCCCCCCCCCCCCCCCCCCGGGGCACCCACCCGGGGTCCGTCCCCCCCCCCCGCCCCCCCCAGGAACCTGCACGCGGGAGGACTCACCCACGCTCCGCCGCTGCCGCCACCTCCCGCTGCTTCCGCAAGGCGTGGCCGGCCACGCCCCTCCCCGACCACGCCCTGCCCTGGGTGTGGCCCCACCCCCCCACCCCCACGCGTGTCCCCGCCTTCCCTTCACCCACGCGGCTCCTTTAAGGGAGGCCACGCCCCTCATCATCCCCTCCCCCCCCCCCACTCCCCGCCCATTCATGGAAACCCGTTGCCCGGCAACAACGTAACGGGGCGGGGAAAGGGGGCGTGGCCGCGAGTGGGGAAAAGGGGCGTGGCCGGGAGCGGTAGGCGGAGGGAGGAGCGGGGCGACCGGTGGGCGGGGGAAAGGGGGGGGGCGTGGCCAGGAGCGATGGGCGGGGAAATGGGCGTGGCGACCGGTGGGCGGGGGAAAGGGAGGCGTGGCCGTGCGCGGTGGGCGGGGGAAAGGGGGGGCGTGGCCAGGAGCGATGGGCGGGGAAAGGAGCGGGGCGACCGGTGGGTGGGGGGAAAGAGGGCGTGGCCAGAAGCGATGGGCGGGGAAAGGGGCGTGGCCTCCCC
>NW_027414708.1:0-183572 GCF_964106895.1 Numenius arquata | reverse complement strand
TGCAGGTGCCTACGGAACCCTACAGACCCCTACGGAATACTACCAGCCACTACGGAAACCTATGGCCCCTACGGAACTCTACGGAACCTGACAGTAACACTGTGGGCCCCTACAGGCCCTTACGGGCACTTGCAGAACTCTGCAGGAACCCACGGAACTTTATGGAACCCTACCAGCCCCTACGGAAGCCTAAAGACCCTTGCAGGCAGTTACGGAACGGTACAGGGCCCTACGGAACTTTACCAGCCACTACGGAACTCTACGCGCCCCTACGGAACCCTGCAGAACCCTCTGGAACCTTACAGAATCCCACAGACTCCTACAGACTCCTGCGGGCACTTACACAACTCTATAGGCCCCTACGGAAATCTACGGGACTCTACGGGCCCCTAGGGAACCCTACAGATCTTGACGGAACCCTACGAGCCCCTCTGGAACCCTACAGAATACTCCAGGACCCGACAGCACTGTACAAGACGCTTAGCAACACAACGGAACCTCACTAAAACCCTATGGGCTCCTACAGAACACTGCAGGTGCCTACGGAACCCTACAGACCCCTACGGAATACTACCAGCCACTACGGAAACCTATGGCCCCTACGGAACTCTACGGAACCTGACAGAAACACTGTGGGCCCCTACAGGCCCTTACGGGCACTTGCAGAACTCTGCAGGAACCCACGGAACTTTATGGAACCCTACCAGCCCCTACGGAAGCCTAAAGACCCTTGCAGGCAGTTACGGAACGGTACAGGGCCCTACGGAACTTTACCAGCCACTACGGAACTCTACGGGCCCCTACGGAACCCTGCAGAACCCTCCGGAACCTTACAGAATCCCACAGACTCCTACAGACTCCTGCGGGCACTTACACAACCCTATAGGCCCCTACGGAAATCTACGGGACTCTACGGGCCCCTAGGGAACCCTATAGATTTTGACGGAACCCTACGAGCCCCTCTGGAACCCTACAGAATACTCCAGGACCCGACAGCACTCTACAAGACCCTTAGCAACACAACGGAACCTCACTAAAACCCTATGGGCTCCTACAGAACACTGCAGGCGCCTACGGAACCCTACAGACCGCTACGGAACCCTACAGACACCTGCTGGCACTTACAGAACCCTGCAGGCCCCTACGGAACTCTACAGGTCCATACAGAACCCCACAGGGCCCTACGGAACTTTACCAGCCACTACGGAACTCTACGGGCCCCTACGGAACCCTGCAGAACCCTCCGGAACCTTACAGAATCCCACAGACTCCTGCGGGCACTTACTCAACCCTAAAGGCCCCTACGGAACACTGCCAGCCCCTATGGAAGGAACCCTACGGGCCCCTACAGAACACTACTAGCTCCTGCGGTACTCTACAGGCCTCTAGGGAACCTACGAAGCTCTACGGAGCCCTATGGATCCTTACGGAACAGTACGGGCCCCTTCAGACCTCTGCGGGTGCTTATGGAAACTTACAGGACCCTACGGAACTGTACGAGACTCTACAGGCCCCTACGGAACCGTACGAGACTCTACAGGTCCCTAGGGAACACCACCGGCCCCTACGGAACCCTACACAACCCTCCGGAAACATATGGAACCCTACAAGCTCCTACCAACCCCTGCGGGCACTTACACAACCCTACAGGTCCCTACGGAAATCTACGGGACTCTACGGGCCCCTAGGGAACCCTACAGATCTTGACGGAACCCTACGAGCCCCTCTGGAACCCTACAGAATACTCCAGGACCCGACAGCACTCTACAAGACCCTTAGCAACACAACGGAACCTCACTAAAACCCTATGGGCTCCTACAGAACACTGCAGGTGCCTACGGAACCCTACAGACCCCTACGGAATACTACCAGCCACTACGGAAACCTATGGCCCCTACGGAACTCTACGGAACCTGACAGAAACACTGTGGGCCCCTACAGGCCCTTACGGGCACTTGCAGAACTCTGCAGGAACCCACGGAACTTTATGGAACCCTACCAGCCCCTACGGAAGCCTAAAGACCCTTGCAGGCAGTTACGGAATGGTACAGGGCCCTACGGAACTTTACCAGCCACTACGGAACTCTACGCGCCCCTACGGAACCCTGCAGAACCCTCCGGAACCTTACAGAATCCCACAGACTCCTACAGACTCCTGCGGGCACTTACACAACCCTATAGGCCCCTACGGAACACTGCCAGCCCCTATGGAAGGAACCCTACGGGCCCCTACAGAACACTACTGGCTCCTGCGGTACTCTACAGGCCTCTAGGGAACCTACGAAGCTCTACGGAGCCCTATGGATCCTTATGGAACAGTACGGGCCCCTTCAGACCTCTGCGGGCGCTTATGGAAACCTACAGGCCCCTACGGAACTGTACGAGACTCTACAGGTCCCTAGGGAACACCACCGGCCCCTACGGAACCCTACACAACCCTCCGGAAACTTATGGCACCCTACAAGCTCCTACCAACCCCTGCGGGCACTTACACAACCCTACAGGCCCCTACGGAAATCTACGGGACTCTACGGGCCCCTAGGGAACCCTAGAGATTTCGACGGAACCCTACAGAATACTCCAGGACCCGACAGCACTCTACAAGACCCTTAGCGACACAACGGAACCTCACTAAAACCCTATGGGCTCCTACAGAACACTGCAGGTGCCTACGCAACCCTACAGACCCCTACGGAACCCTACAGACATCTGCTGGCACTTACAGAACCCTGCAGGCCCCTACGGAACCCTACAGGTCCATACAGAACCCCACAGGGCCCTACGGAACTTTACCAGCCACTACGGAACTCTACGGGCCCCTACGGAACCCTGCAGAACCCTCCGGAACCTTACAGAATCCCACAGACTCCTACAGACTCCTGCGGGCACTTACACAACCCTAAAGGCCCTTACGGAACACTGCCAGCCCCTATGGAAGGAACCCTATGGGCCCCTACAGAACACTACTGGCTCCTGCGGTACTCTACAGGCCTCTAGGGAACCTACGAAGCTCTACGGAACCCTATGGATCCTTACGGAACAGTACGGGCCCCTTCAGACCTCTGCGGGCGCTTATGGAAACCTACAGGACCCTACGGAACTGTACGAGACTCTACAGGCCCCTACGGAACCGTATGAGACTCTACAGGCCCCTAGGGAACACCACCGGCCCCTACGGAACCCTACAGAACCCTCTGGAAACTTATGGAACCCTACAAGCTCCTACCAACCCCTGCGGGCACTTACACAACCCTACAGGTCCCTACGGAAATCTACGGGACTCCACGGGCCCCTAGGGAACCCTACAGATCTTGACGGAACCCTACGAGCCCCTCTGGAACCCTACAGAATACTCCAGGACCCGACAGCACTCTACAAGACCCTTAGCGACACAACGGAATCTCACTAAAACCCTATGGGCTCCTACAGAACACTGCAGGTGCCTACGCAACCCTACAGACCCCTACGGAATACTACCAGCCACTACGGAAACCTATGGCCCCTACGGAACTCTACGGAACCTGACAGAAACACTGTGGGCCCCTACAGGCCCTTACGGGCACTTGCAGAACTCTGCAGGAACCCACGGAACTTTATGGAACCCTACCAGCCCCTACGGAAGCCTAAAGACCCTTGCAGGCAGTTATGGAATGGTACAGGGCCCTACGGAACTTTACCAGCCACTACGGAACTCTACGGGCCCCTACGGAACCCTGCAGAACCCTCCGGAACCTTACAGAATCCCACAGACTCCTACAGACTCCTGCGGGCACTTACACAACCCTATAGGCCCCTACGGAAATCTACGGGACTCTACGGGCCCCTAGGGAACCCTATAGATTTTGACGGAACCCTACGAGCCCCTCTGGAACCCTACAGAATACTCCAGGACCCGACAGCACTCTACAAGACCCTTAGCAACACAACGGAACCTCACTAAAACCCTATGGGCTCCTACAGAACACTGCAGGCGACTACGGAACCCTACAGACCCCTACGGAACCCTACAGACACCTGCTGGCACTTACAGAACCCTGCAGGCCCCTACGGAACCCTACAGGTCCATACAGAACCCCACAGGGCCCTACGGAACTTTACCAGCCACTACGGAACTCTACGGGCCCCTACGGAACCCTGCAGAACCCTCCGGAACCTTACAGAATCCCACAGACTCCTGCGGGCACTTACTCAACCCTAAAGGCCCTTACGGAACACTGCCAGCCCCTATGGAAGGAACCCTACGGGCCCCTACAGAACACTACTAGCTCCTGCGGTACTCTACAGGCCTCTAGGGAACCTACGAAGCTCTACGGAGCCCTATGGATCCTTACGGAACAGTACGGGCCCCTTCAGACCTCTGCGGGCGCTTATGGAAACCTACAGGACCCTATGGAACTGTACGAGACTCTACAGGCCCCTAGGGAACACCACCGGCCCCTACGGAACCCTACACAACCCTCCGGAAACTTATGGCACCCTACAAGCTCCTACCAACCCCTGCGGGCACTTACACAACCCTACAGGTCCCTACGGAAATCTACGGGACTCTACGGGCCCCTAGGGAACCCTAGAGATTTCGACGGAACCCTACAGAATACTCCAGGACCCGACAGCACTCTACAAGACCCTTAGCGACACAACGGAACCTCACTAAAACCCTATGGGCTCCTACAGAACACTGCAGGTGCCTACGCAACCCTACAGACCCCTACGGAACCCTACAGACACCTGCTGGCACTTACAGAACCCTGCAGGCCCCTACGGAACTCTACAGGTCCATACAGAACCCCACAGGGCCCTACGGAACTTTACCAGCCACTACGGAACTCTACGGGCCCCTACGGAACCCTGCAGAACCCTCCGGAACCTTACAGAATCCCACAGACTCCTGCGGGCACTTACTCAACCCTAAAGGCCCCTACGGAACACTGCCAGCCCCTATGGAAGGAACCCTACGGGCCCCTACAGAACACTACTAGCTCCTGCGGTACTCTACAGGCCTCTAGGGAACCTACGAAGCTCTACGGAGCCCTATGGATCCTTACGGAACAGTACGGGCCCCTTCAGACCTCTGCGGGTGCTTATGGAAACTTACAGGACCCTACGGAACTGTACGAGACTCTACAGGCCCCTACGGAACCGTACGAGACTCTACAGGTCCCTAGGGAACACCACCGGCCCCTACGGAACCCTACACAACCCTCCGGAAACATATGGAACCCTACAAGCTCCTACCAACCCCTGCGGGCACTTACACAACCCTACAGGTCCCTACGGAAATCTACGGGACTCTACGGGCCCCTAGGGAACCCTACAGATCTTGACGGAACCCTACGAGCCCCTCTGGAACCCTACAGAATACTCCAGGACCCGACAGCACTCTACAAGACCCTTAGCAACACAACGGAACCTCACTAAAACCCTATGGGCTCCTACAGAACACTGCAGGTGCCTACGGAACCCTACAGACCCCTACGGAATACTACCAGCCACTACGGAAACCTATGGCCCCTACGGAACTCTACGGAACCTGACAGAAACACTGTGGGCCCCTACAGGCCCTTGCGGGCACTTGCAGAACTCTGCAGGAACCCACGGAACTTTATGGAACCCTACCAGCCCATACGGAAGCCTAAAGACCCTTGCAGGCAGTTACGGAACGGTACAGGGCCCTACGGAACTTTACCAGCCACTACGGAACTCTACGGGCCCCTACGGAACCCTGCAGAACCCTCCGGAACCTTACAGAATCCCACAGACTCCTACAGACTCCTGCGGGCACTTACACAACCCTACAGGTCCCTACGGAAATCTACGGGACTCCACGGGCCCCTAGGGAACCCTACAGATCTTGACGGAACCCTACGAGCCCCTCTGGAACCCTACAGAATACTCCAGGACCCGACAGCACTCTACAAGACCCTTAGCAACACAACGGAACCTCACTAAAACCCTATGGGCTCCTACAGAACACTGCAGGCGACTACGGAACCCTACAGACCGCTACGGAACCCTACAGACACCTGCTGGCACTTACAGAACCCTGCAGGCCCCTACGGAACCCTACAGGTCCATACAGAACCCCACAGGGCCCTACGGAACTTTACCAGCCACTACGGAACTCTACGGGCCCCTACGGAACCCTGCAGAACCCTCCGGAACCTTACAGAATCCCACAGACTCCTGCGGGCACTTACTCAACCCTAAAGGCCCTTACGGAACACTGCCAGCCCCTATGGAAGGAACCCTACGGGCCCCTACAGAACACTACTAGCTCCTGCGGTACTCTACAGGCCTCTAGGGAACCTACGAAGCTCTACGGAGCCCTATGGATCCTTACGGAACAGTACGGGCCCCTTCAGACCTCTGCGGGCGCTTATGGAAACCTACAGGACCCTACGGAACTGTACGAGACTCTACAGGCCCCTAGGGAACACCACCGGCCCCTACGGAACCCTACACAACCCTCCGGAAACTTATGGCACCCTACAAGCTCCTACCAACCCCTGCGGGCACTTACACAACCCTACAGGTCCCTACGGAAATCTACGGGACTCTACGGGCCCCTAGGGAACCCTAGAGATTTCGACGGAACCCTACAGAATACTCCAGGACCCGACAGCACTCTACAAGACCCTTAGCGACACAACGGAACCTCACTAAAACCCTATGGGCTCCTACAGAACACTGCAGGTGCCTACGCAACCCTACAGACCCCTACGGAACCCTACAGACATCTGCTGGCACTTACAGAACCCTGCAGGCCCCTACGGAACCCTACAGGTCCATACAGAACCCCACAGGGCCCTATGGAACTTTACCAGCCACTACGGAACTCTACGGGCCCCTACGGAACCCTGCAGAACCCTCCGGAACCTTACAGAATCCCACAGACTCCTACAGACTCCTGCGGGCACTTACACAACCCTACAGGCCCTTACGGAACACTGCCAGCCCCTATGGAAGGAACCCTACGGGCCCCTACAGAACACTACTGGCTCCTGCGGTACTCTACAGGCCTCTAGGGAACCTACGAAGCTCTACGGAACCCTATGGATCCTTACGGAACAGTACGGGCCCCTTCAGACCTCTGCGGGCACTTATGGAAACCTACCGGACCCTACGGAACTGTACGAGACTCTACAGGCCCCTACGGAACTGTACGAGACTCTACAGGCCCCTAGGGAACACCACCGGCCCCTACGGAACCCTACACAACCCTCTGGAAACTTATGGAACCCTACAAGCTCCTACCAACCCCTGCGGGCACTTACACAACCCTACAGGTCCCTACGGAAATCTACGGGACTCCACGGGCCCCTAGGGAACCCTACAGATCTTGACGGAACCCTACGAGCCCCTCTGGAACCGTACAGAATACTCCAGGACCCGACAGCACTCTACAAGACCCTTAGCGACACAACGGAACCTCACTAAAACCCTATGGGCTCCTACAGAACACTGCAGGTGCCTACGGAACCCTACAGACCCCTACGGAACCCTACAGACACCTGCTGGCACTTACAGAACCCTGCAGGCCCCTATGGAACCCTACAGGTCCATACAGAACCCCACAGGGCCCTACGGAACTTTACCAGCCACTACGGAACTCTACGGGCCCCTACGGAACCCTGCAGAACCCTCCGGAACCTTACAGAATCCCACAGACTCCTACAGAATCCTGCGGGCACTTACACAACCCTACAGGCCCTTACGGAACACTGCCAGCCCCTATGGAAGGAACCCTACGGGCCCCTACAGAACACTACTGGCTCCTGCGGTACTCTACAGGCCTCTAGGGAACCTACGAAGCTCTACGGAGCCCTATGGATCCTTATGGAACAGTACGGGCCCCTTCAGACCTCTGCGGGCGCTTATGGAAACCTACAGGCCCCTACGGAACTGTACGAGACTCTACAGGCCCCTACGGAACCGTACGAGACTCTACAGGTCCCTTGGGAACATCACCGGCCCCTACGGAACCCTACACAACCCTCCGGAAACATATGGCACCCTACAAGCTCCTACCAACCCCTGCGGGCACTTACACAACCCTACAGGTCCCTACGGAAATCTACGGGACTCTACGGGCCCCTAGGGAACCCTACAGATCTTGACGGAACCCTACGAGCCCCTCTGGAACCCTACAGAATACTCCAGGACCCGACAGCACTCTACAAGACGCTTAGCAACACAACGGAACCTCACTAAAACCCTATGGGCTCCTACAGAACACTGCAGGTGCCTACGGAACCCTACAGACCCCTACGGAATACTACCAGCCACTACGGAAACCTATGGCCCCTACGGAACTCTACGGAACCTGACAGAAACACTGTGGGCCCCTACAGGCCCTTGCGGGCACTTGCAGAACTCTGCAGGAACCCACGGAACTTTATGGAACCCTACCAGCCCATACGGAAGCCTAAAGACCCTTGCAGGCAGTTATGGAACGGTACAGGGCCCTACGGAACTTTACCAGCCACTACGGAACTCTACGGGCCCCTACGGAACCCTGTAGAACCCTCCGGAACCTTACAGAATCCCACAGACTCCTACAGACTCCTGCGGGCACTTACACAACCCTACAGGTCCCTACGGAAATCTACGGGACTCCACGGGCCCCTAGGGAACCCTACAGATCTTGACGGAACCCTACGAGCCCCTCTGGAACCCTACAGAATACTCCAGGACCCGACAGCACTCTACAAGACCCTTAGCGACACAACGGAACCTCACTAAAACCCTATGGGCTCCTACAGAACACTGCAGGCGCCTACGGAACCCTACAGACCCCTACGGAACCCTACAGACACCTGCTGGCACTTACAGAACCCTGCAGGCCCCTACGGAACCCTACAGGTCCATACAGAACCCCACAGGGCCCTACGGAACTTTACCAGCCACTACGGAACTCTACGGGCCCCTACGGAACCCTGCAGAACCCTCCGGAACCTTACAGAATCCCACAGACTCCTGCGGGCACTTACACAACCCTACAGGCCCTTACGGAACACTGCCAGCCCCTATGGAAGGAACCCTACGGGCCCCTACAGAACACTACTGGCTCCTGCGGTACTCTACAGGCCTCTAGGGAACCTACGAAGCTCTACGGAACCCTATGGATCCTTACGGAACAGTACGGGCCCCTTCAGACCTCTGCGGGCGCTTATGGAAACCTACAGGACCCTACGGAACTGTACGAGACTCTACAGGCCCCTACGGAACCGTACGAGACTCTACAGGTCCCTTGGGAACATCACCGGCCCCTACGGAACCCTACACAACCCTCCGGAAACATATGGCACCCTACAAGCTCCTACCAACCCCTGCGGGCACTTACACAACCCTACAGGTCCCTACGGAAATCTACGGGACTCTACGGGCCCCTAGGGAACCCTACAGATCTTGACGGAACCCTACGAGCCCCTCTGGAACCCTACAGAATACTCCAGGACCCGACAGCACTGTACAAGACGCTTAGCAACACAACGGAACCTCACTAAAACCCTATGGGCTCCTACAGAACACTGCAGGTGCCTACGGAACCCTACAGACCCCTACGGAATACTACCAGCCACTACGGAAACCTATGGCCCCTACGGAACTCTACGGAACCTGACAGAAACACTGTGGGCCCCTACAGGCCCTTGCGGGCACTTGCAGAACTCTGCAGGAACCCACGGAACTTTATGGAACCCTACCAGCCCATACGGAAGCCTAAAGACCCTTGCAGGCAGTTACGGAACGGTACAGGGCCCTACGGAACTTTACCAGCCACTACGGAACTCTACGGGCCCCTACGGAACCCTGCAGAACCCTCCGGAACCTTACAGAATCCCACAGACTCCTACAGACTCCTGCGGGCACTTACACAACCCTACAGGTCCCTACGGAAATCTACGGGACTCCACGGGCCCCTAGGGAACCCTACAGATCTTGACGGAACCCTACGAGCCCCTCTGGAACCCTACAGAATACTCCAGGACCCGACAGCACTCTACAAGACCCTTAGCGACACAACGGAACCTCACTAAAACCCTATGGGCTCCTACAGAACACTGCAGGCGCCTACGGAACCCTACAGACCCCTACGGAACCCTACAGACACCTGCTGGCACTTACAGAACCCTGCAGGCCCCTACGGAACCCTACAGGTCCATACAGAACCCCACAGGGCCCTACGGAACTTTACCAGCCACTACGGAACTCTACGGGCCCCTACGGAACCCTGCAGAACCCTCCGGAACCTTACAGAATCCCACAGACTCCTGCGGGCACTTACACAACCCTACAGGCCCTTACGGAACACTGCCAGCCCCTATGGAAGGAACCCTACGGGCCCCTACAGAACACTACTGGCTCCTGCGGTACTCTACAGGCCTCTAGGGAACCTACGAAGCTCTACGGAACCCTATGGATCCTTACGGAACAGTACGGGCCCCTTCAGACCTCTGCGGGCGCTTATGGAAACCTACAGGACCCTACGGAACTGTACGAGACTCTACAGGCCCCTACGGAACCGTACGAGACTCTACAGGTCCCTTGGGAACATCACCGGCCCCTACGGAACCCTACACAACCCTCCGGAAACATATGGCACCCTACAAGCTCCTACCAACCCCTGCGGGCACTTACACAACCCTACAGGTCCCTACGGAAATCTACGGGACTCTACGGGCCCCTAGGGAACCCTACAGATCTTGACGGAACCCTACGAGCCCCTCTGGAACCCTACAGAATACTCCAGGACCCGACAGCACTGTACAAGACGCTTAGCAACACAACGGAACCTCACTAAAACCCTATGGGCTCCTACAGAACACTGCAGGTGCCTACGGAACCCTACAGACCCCTACGGAATACTACCAGCCACTACGGAAACCTATGGCCCCTACGGAACTCTACGGAACCTGACAGAAACACTGTGGGCCCCTAGAGGCCCTTGCGGGCACTTGCAGAACTCTGCAGGAACCCATGGAACTTTATGGAACCCTACCAGCCCCTACGGAAGCCTAAAGACCCTTGCAGGCAGTTACGGAACGGTACAGGGCCCTACGGAACTTTACCAGCCACTACGGAACTCTACGGGCCCCTACGGAACCCTGTAGAACCCTCCGGAACCTTACAGAATCCCACAGACTCCTACAGACTCCTGCGGGCACTTACACAACCCTACAGGTCCCTACGGAAATCTACGGGACTCCACGGGCCCCTAGGGAACCCTACAGATCTTGACGGAACCCTACGAGCCCCTCTGGAACCCTACAGAATACTCCAGGAGCCGACAGCACTCTACAAGACCCTTAGCAACACAACGGAACCTCACTAAAACCCTATGGGCTCCTACAGAACACTGCAGGCGCCTACGGAACCCTACAGACCCCTACGGAACCCTACAGACACCTGCTGGCACTTACAGAACCCTGCAGGCCCCTACGGAACCCTACAGGTCCATACAGAACCCCACAGGGCCCTACGGAACTTTACCAGCCACTACGGAACTCTACGGGCCCCTACGGAACCCTGCAGAACCCTCCGGAACCTTACAGAATCCCACAGACTCCTGCGGGCACTTACACAACCCTACAGGCCCTTACGGAACACTGCCAGCCCCTATGGAAGGAACCCTACGGGCCCCTACAGAACACTACTGGCTCCTGCGGTACTCTACAGGCCTCTAGGGAACCTACGAAGCTCTACGGAACCCTATGGATCCTTACGGAACAGTACGGGCCCCTTCAGACCTCTGCGGGCACTTATGGAAACCTACAGGACCCTACGGAACTGTACGAGACTCTACAGGCCCCTACGGAACCGTACGAGACTCTACAGGTCCCTAGGGAACACCACCGGCCCCTACGGAACCCTACACAACCCTCCGGAAACATATGGAACCCTACAAGCTCCTACCAACCCCTGCGGGCACTTACACAACCCTACAGGTCCCTACGGAAATCTACGGGACTCTACGGGCCCCTAGGGAACCCTACAGATCTTGACGGAACCCTACGAGCCCCTCTGGAACCCTACAGAATACTCCAGGACCCGACAGCACTGTACAAGACCCTTAGCAACACAACGGAACCTCACTAAAACCCTATGGGCTCCTACAGAACACTGCAGGTGCCTACGGAACCCTACAGACCCCTACGGAATACTACCAGCCACTACGGAAACCTATGGCCCCTACGGAACTCTACGGAACCTGACAGAAACACTGTGGGCCCCTACAGGCCCTTGCGGGCACTTGCAGAACTCTGCAGGAACCCACGGAACTTTATGGAACCCTACCAGCCCATACGGAAGCCTAAAGACCCTTGCAGGCAGTTATGGAACGGTACAGGGCCCTACGGAACTTTACCAGCCACTACGGAACTCTACGGGCCCCTACGGAACCCTGTAGAACCCTCCGGAACCTTACAGAATCCCACAGACTCCTACAGACTCCTGCGGGCACTTACACAACCCTACAGGTCCCTACGGAAATCTACGGGACTCCACGGGCCCCTAGGGAACCCTACAGATCTTGACGGAACCCTACGAGCCCCTCTGGAACCCTACAGAATACTCCAGGAGCCGACAGCACTCTACAAGACCCTTAGCAACACAACGGAACCTCACTAAAACCCTATGGGCTCCTACAGAACACTGCAGGCGCCTACGGAACCCTACAGACCCCTACGGAACCCTACAGACACCTGCTGGCACTTACAGAACCCTGCAGGCCCCTACGGAACCCTACAGGTCCATACAGAACCCCACAGGGCCCTACGGAACTTTACCAGCCACTACGGAACTCTACGGGCCCCTACGGAACCCTGCAGAACCCTCCGGAACCTTACAGAATCCCACAGACTCCTGCGGGCACTTACACAACCCTACAGGCCCTTACGGAACACTGCCAGCCCCTATGGAAGGAACCCTACGGGCCCCTACAGAACACTACTGGCTCCTGCGGTACTCTACAGGCCTCTAGGGAACCTACGAAGCTCTACGGAACCCTATGGATCCTTACGGAACAGTACGGGCCCCTTCAGACCTCTGCGGGCGCTTATGGAAACCTACAGGACCCTACGGAACTGTACGAGACTCTACAGGCCCCTACGGAACCGTACGAGACTCTACAGGTCCCTAGGGAACACCACCGGCCCCTACGGAACCCTACACAACCCTCCGGAAACATATGGAACCCTACAAGCTCCTACCAACCCCTGCGGGCACTTACACAACCCTACAGGTCCCTACGGAAATCTACGGGACTCTACGGGCCCCTAGGGAACCCTACAGATCTTGACGGAACCCTACGAGCCCCTCTGGAACCCTACAGAATACTCCAGGACCCGACAGCACTGTACAAGACCCTTAGCAACACAACGGAACCTCACTAAAACCCTATGGGCTCCTACAGAACACTGCAGGTGCCTACGGAACCCTACAGACCCCTACGGAATACTACCAGCCACTACGGAAACCTATGGCCCCTACGGAACTCTACGGAACCTGACAGAAACACTGTGGGCCCCTAGAGGCCCTTGCGGGCACTTGCAGAACTCTGCAGGAACCCACGGAACTTTATGGAACCCTACCAGCCCATACGGAAGCCTAAAGACCCTTGCAGGCAGTTATGGAACGGTACAGGGCCCTACGGAACTTTACCAGCCACTACGGAACTCTACGGGCCCCTACGGAACCCTGTAGAACCCTCCGGAACCTTACAGAATCCCACAGACTCCTACAGACTCCTGCGGGCACTTACACAACCCTACAGGTCCCTACGGAAATCTACGGGACTCCACGGGCCCCTAGGGAACCCTACAGATCTTGACGGAACCCTACGAGCCCCTCTGGAACCCTACAGAATACTCCAGGAGCCGACAGCACTCTACAAGACCCTTAGCGACACAACGGAACCTCACTAAAACCCTATGGGCTCCTACAGAACACTGCAGGCGCCTACGGAACCCTACAGACCCCTACGGAACCCTACAGACACCTGCTGGCACTTACAGAACCCTGCAGGCCCCTACGGAACCCTACAGGTCCATACAGAACCCCACAGGGCCCTACGGAACTTTACCAGCCACTACGGAACTCTACGGGCCCCTACGGAACCCTGCAGAACCCTCCGGAACCTTACAGAATCCCACAGACTCCTGCGGGCACTTACACAACCCTACAGGCCCTTACGGAACACTGCCAGCCCCTATGGAAGGAACCCTACGGGCCCCTACAGAACACTACTGGCTCCTGCGGTACTCTACAGGCCTCTAGGGAACCTACGAAGCTCTACGGAACCCTATGGATCCTTACGGAACAGTACGGGCCCCTTCAGACCTCTGCGGGCGCTTATGGAAACCTACAGGACCCTACGGAACTGTACGAGACTCTACAGGCCCCTACGGAACCGTACGAGACTCTACAGGTCCCTTGGGAACATCACCGGCCCCTACGGAACCCTACACAACCCTCCGGAAACATATGGCACCCTACAAGCTCCTACCAACCCCTGCGGGCACTTACACAACCCTACAGGTCCCTACGGAAATCTACGGGACTCTACGGGCCCCTAGGGAACCCTACAGATCTTGACGGAACCCTACGAGCCCCTCTGGAACCCTACAGAATACTCCAGGACCCGACAGCACTGTACAAGACGCTTAGCAACACAACGGAACCTCACTAAAACCCTATGGGCTCCTACAGAACACTGCAGGTGCCTACGGAACCCTACAGACCCCTACGGAATACTACCAGCCACTACGGAAACCTATGGCCCCTACGGAACTCTACGGAACCTGACAGAAACACTGTGGGCCCCTACAGGCCCTTGCGGGCACTTGCAGAACTCTGCAGGAACCCACGGAACTTTATGGAACCCTACCAGCCCATACGGAAGCCTAAAGACCCTTGCAGGCAGTTACGGAACGGTACAGGGCCCTACGGAACTTTACCAGCCACTACGGAACTCTACGCGCCCCTACGGAACCCTGCAGAACCCTCCGGAACCTTACAGAATCCCACAGACTCCTACAGACTCCTGCGGGCACTTACACAACCCTACAGGTCCCTACGGAAATCTACGGGACTCCACGGGCCCCTAGGGAACCCTACAGATCTTGACGGAACCCTACGAGCCCCTCTGGAACCCTACAGAATACTCCAGGACCCGACAGCACTCTACAAGACCCTTAGCGACACAACGGAACCTCACTAAAACCCTATGGGCTCCTACAGAACACTGCAGGCGCCTACGGAACCCTACAGACCCCTACGGAACCCTACAGACACCTGCTGGCACTTACAGAACCCTGCAGGCCCCTACGGAACCCTACAGGTCCATACAGAACCCCACAGGGCCCTACGGAACTTTACCAGCCACTACGGAACTCTACGGGCCCCTACGGAACCCTGCAGAACCCTCCGGAACCTTACAGAATCCCACAGACTCCTGCGGGCACTTACACAACCCTACAGGCCCTTACGGAACACTGCCAGCCCCTATGGAAGGAACCCTACGGGCCCCTACAGAACACTACTGGCTCCTGCGGTACTCTACAGGCCTCTAGGGAACCTACGAAGCTCTACGGAACCCTATGGATCCTTACGGAACAGTACGGGCCCCTTCAGACCTCTGCGGGCGCTTATGGAAACCTACAGGACCCTACGGAACTGTACGAGACTCTACAGGCCCCTACGGAACCGTACGAGACTCTACAGGTCCCTTGGGAACATCACCGGCCCCTACGGAACCCTACACAACCCTCCGGAAACATATGGCACCCTACAAGCTCCTACCAACCCCTGCGGGCACTTACACAACCCTACAGGTCCCTACGGAAATCTACGGGACTCTACGGGCCCCTAGGGAACCCTACAGATCTTGACGGAACCCTACGAGCCCCTCTGGAACCCTACAGAATACTCCAGGACCCGACAGCACTGTACAAGACGCTTAGCAACACAACGGAACCTCACTAAAACCCTATGGGCTCCTACAGAACACTGCAGGTGCCTACGGAACCCTACAGACCCCTACGGAATACTACCAGCCACTACGGAAACCTATGGCCCCTACGGAACTCTACGGAACCTGACAGAAACACTGTGGGCCCCTACAGGCCCTTGCGGGCACTTGCAGAACTCTGCAGGAACCCACGGAACTTTATGGAACCCTACCAGCCCATACGGAAGCCTAAAGACCCTTGCAGGCAGTTACGGAACGGTACAGGGCCCTACGGAACTTTACCAGCCACTACGGAACTCTACGGGCCCCTACGGAACCCTGCAGAACCCTCCGGAACCTTACAGAATCCCACAGACTCCTACAGACTCCTGCGGGCACTTACACAACCCTACAGGTCCCTACGGAAATCTACGGGACTCCACGGGCCCCTAGGGAACCCTACAGATCTTGACGGAACCCTACGAGCCCCTCTGGAACCCTACAGAATACTCCAGGACCCGACAGCACTCTACAAGACCCTTAGCGACACAACGGAACCTCACTAAAACCCTATGGGCTCCTACAGAACACTGCAGGCGCCTACGGAACCCTACAGACCCCTACGGAACCCTACAGACACCTGCTGGCACTTACAGAACCCTGCAGGCCCCTACGGAACCCTACAGGTCCATACAGAACCCCACAGGGCCCTACGGAACTTTACCAGCCACTACGGAACTCTACGGGCCCCTACGGAACCCTGCAGAACCCTCCGGAACCTTACAGAATCCCACAGACTCCTGCGGGCACTTACACAACCCTACAGGCCCTTACGGAACACTGCCAGCCCCTATGGAAGGAACCCTACGGGCCCCTACAGAACACTACTGGCTCCTGCGGTACTCTACAGGCCTCTAGGGAACCTACGAAGCTCTACGGAACCCTATGGATCCTTACGGAACAGTACGGGCCCCTTCAGACCTCTGCGGGCGCTTATGGAAACCTACAGGACCCTACGGAACTGTACGAGACTCTACAGGCCCCTACGGAACCGTACGAGACTCTACAGGTCCCTTGGGAACATCACCGGCCCCTACGGAACCCTACACAACCCTCCGGAAACATATGGCACCCTACAAGCTCCTACCAACCCCTGCGGGCACTTACACAACCCTACAGGTCCCTACGGAAATCTACGGGACTCTACGGGCCCCTAGGGAACCCTACAGATCTTGACGGAACCCTACGAGCCCCTCTGGAACCCTACAGAATACTCCAGGACCCGACAGCACTGTACAAGACGCTTAGCAACACAACGGAACCTCACTAAAACCCTATGGGCTCCTACAGAACACTGCAGGTGCCTACGGAACCCTACAGACCCCTACGGAATACTACCAGCCACTACGGAAACCTATGGCCCCTACGGAACTCTACGGAACCTGACAGAAACACTGTGGGCCCCTAGAGGCCCTTGCGGGCACTTGCAGAACTCTGCAGGAACCCATGGAACCCTACCAGCCCCTACGGAAGCCTAAAGACCCTTGCAGGCAGTTACGGAATGGTACAGGGCCCTACGGAACTTTACCAGCCACTACGGAACTCTACGGGCCCCTACGGAACCCTGTAGAACCCTCCGGAACCTTACAGAATCCCACAGACTCCTACAGACTCCTGCGGGCACTTACACAACCCTACAGGTCCCTACGGAAATCTACGGGACTCCACGGGCCCCTAGGGAACCCTACAGATCTTGACGGAACCCTACGAGCCCCTCTGGAACCCTACAGAATACTCCAGGACCCGACAGCACTCTACAAGACCCTTAGCAACACAACGGAACCTCACTAAAACCCTATGGGCTCCTACAGAACACTGCAGGCGCCTACGGAACCCTACAGACCCCTACGGAACCCTACAGACACCTGCTGGCACTTACAGAACCCTGCAGGCCCCTACGGAACCCTACAGGTCCATACAGAACCCCACAGGGCCCTACGGAACTTTACCAGCCACTACGGAACTCTACGGGCCCCTACGGAACCCTGCAGAACCCTCCGGAACCTTACAGAATCCCACAGACTCCTGCGGGCACTTACACAACCCTACAGGCCCTTACGGAACACTGCCAGCCCCTATGGAAGGAACCCTACGGGCCCCTACAGAACACTACTGGCTCCTGCGGTACTCTACAGGCCTCTAGGGAACCTACGAAGCTCTACGGAACCCTATGGATCCTTACGGAACAGTACGGGCCCCTTCAGACCTCTGCGGGCGCTTATGGAAACCTACAGGACCCTACGGAACTGTACGAGACTCTACAGGCCCCTACGGAACCGTACGAGACTCTACAGGTCCCTAGGGAACACCACCGGCCCCTACGGAACCCTACACAACCCTCCGGAAACATATGGAACCCTACAAGCTCCTACCAACCCCTGCGGGCACTTACACAACCCTACAGGTCCCTACGGAAATCTACGGGACTCCACGGGCCCCTAGGGAACCCTACAGATCTTGACGGAACCCTACGAGCCCCTCTGGAACCCTACAGAATACTCCAGGACCCGACAGCACTGTACAAGACCCTTAGCAACACAACGGAACCTCACTAAAACCCTATGGGCTCCTACAGAACACTGCAGGTGCCTACGGAACCCTACAGACCCCTACGGAATACTACCAGCCACTACGGAAACCTATGGCCCCTACGGAACTCTACGGAACCTGACAGAAACACTGTGGGCCCCTAGAGGCCCTTGCGGGCACTTGCAGAACTCTGCAGGAACCCACGGAACTTTATGGAACCCTACCAGCCCATACGGAAGCCTAAAGACCCTTGCAGGCAGTTATGGAACGGTACAGGGCCCTACGGAACTTTACCAGCCACTACGGAACTCTACGGGCCCCTACGGAACCCTGTAGAACCCTCCGGAACCTTACAGAATCCCACAGACTCCTACAGACTCCTGCGGGCACTTACACAACCCTACAGGTCCCTACGGAAATCTACGGGACTCCACGGGCCCCTAGGGAACCCTACAGATCTTGACGGAACCCTACGAGCCCCTCTGGAACCCTACAGAATACTCCAGGAGCCGACAGCACTCTACAAGACCCTTAGCGACACAACGGAACCTCACTAAAACCCTATGGGCTCCTACAGAACACTGCAGGCGCCTACGGAACCCTGCAGGCCCCTACGGAACCCTACAGGTCCATACAGAACCCCACAGGGCCCTACGGAACTTTACCAGCCACTACGGAACTCTACGGGCCCCTACGGAACCCTGCAGAACCCTCCGGAACCTTACAGAATCCCACAGACTCCTGCGGGCACTTACACAACCCTACAGGCCCTTACGGAACACTGCCAGCCCCTATGGAAGGAACCCTACGGGCCCCTACAGAACACTACTGGCTCCTGCGGTACTCTACAGGCCTCTAGGGAACCTACGAAGCTCTACGGAACCCTATGGATCCTTACGGAACAGTACGGGCCCCTTCAGACCTCTGCGGGCGCTTATGGAAACCTACAGGACCCTACGGAACTGTACGAGACTCTACAGGCCCCTACGGAACCGTACGAGACTCTACAGGTCCCTTGGGAACATCACCGGCCCCTACGGAACCCTACACAACCCTCCGGAAACATATGGCACCCTACAAGCTCCTACCAACCCCTGCGGGCACTTACACAACCCTACAGGTCCCTACGGAAATCTACGGGACTCTACGGGCCCCTAGGGAACCCTACAGATCTTGACGGAACCCTACGAGCCCCTCTGGAACCCTACAGAATACTCCAGGACCCGACAGCACTGTACAAGACGCTTAGCAACACAACGGAACCTCACTAAAACCCTATGGGCTCCTACAGAACACTGCAGGTGCCTACGGAACCCTACAGACCCCTACGGAATACTACCAGCCACTACGGAAACCTATGGCCCCTACGGAACTCTACGGAACCTGACAGAAACACTGTGGGCCCCTAGAGGCCCTTGCGGGCACTTGCAGAACTCTGCAGGAACCCATGGAACCCTACCAGCCCCTACGGAAGCCTAAAGACCCTTGCAGGCAGTTACGGAACGGTACAGGGCCCTACGGAACTTTACCAGCCACTACGGAACTCTACGGGCCCCTACGGAACCCTGTAGAACCCTCCGGAACCTTACAGAATCCCACAGACTCCTACAGACTCCTGCGGGCACTTACACAACCCTACAGGTCCCTACGGAAATCTACGGGACTCCACGGGCCCCTAGGGAACCCTACAGATCTTGACGGAACCCTACGAGCCCCTCTGGAACCCTACAGAATACTCCAGGAGCCGACAGCACTCTACAAGACCCTTAGCAACACAACGGAACCTCACTAAAACCCTATGGGCTCCTACAGAACACTGCAGGCGCCTACGGAACCCTACAGACCCCTACGGAACCCTACAGACACCTGCTGGCACTTACAGAACCCTGCAGGCCCCTACGGAACCCTACAGGTCCATACAGAACCCCACAGGGCCCTACGGAACTTTACCAGCCACTACGGAACTCTACGGGCCCCTACGGAACCCTGCAGAACCCTCCGGAACCTTACAGAATCCCACAGACTCCTGCGGGCACTTACACAACCCTACAGGCCCTTACGGAACACTGCCAGCCCCTATGGAAGGAACCCTACGGGCCCCTACAGAACACTACTGGCTCCTGCGGTACTCTACAGGCCTCTAGGGAACCTACGAAGCTCTACGGAACCCTATGGATCCTTACGGAACAGTACGGGCCCCTTCAGACCTCTGCGGGCGCTTATGGAAACCTACAGGACCCTACGGAACTGTACGAGACTCTACAGGCCCCTACGGAACCGTACGAGACTCTACAGGTCCCTAGGGAACACCACCGGCCCCTACGGAACCCTACACAACCCTCCGGAAACATATGGAACCCTACAAGCTCCTACCAACCCCTGCGGGCACTTACACAACCCTACAGGTCCCTACGGAAATCTACGGGACTCCACGGGCCCCTAGGGAACCCTACAGATCTTGACGGAACCCTACGAGCCCCTCTGGAACCCTACAGAATACTCCAGGACCCGACAGCACTGTACAAGACCCTTAGCAACACAACGGAACCTCACTAAAACCCTATGGGCTCCTACAGAACACTGCAGGTGCCTACGGAACCCTACAGACCCCTACGGAATACTACCAGCCACTACGGAAACCTATGGCCCCTACGGAACTCTACGGAACCTGACAGAAACACTGTGGGCCCCTAGAGGCCCTTGCGGGCACTTGCAGAACTCTGCAGGAACCCACGGAACTTTATGGAACCCTACCAGCCCATACGGAAGCCTAAAGACCCTTGCAGGCAGTTATGGAACGGTACAGGGCCCTACGGAACTTTACCAGCCACTACGGAACTCTACGGGCCCCTACGGAACCCTGTAGAACCCTCCGGAACCTTACAGAATCCCACAGACTCCTACAGACTCCTGCGGGCACTTACACAACCCTACAGGTCCCTACGGAAATCTACGGGACTCCACGGGCCCCTAGGGAACCCTACAGATCTTGACGGAACCCTACGAGCCCCTCTGGAACCCTACAGAATACTCCAGGACCCGACAGCACTCTACAAGACCCTTAGCGACACAACGGAACCTCACTAAAACCCTATGGGCTCCTACAGAACACTGCAGGCGCCTACGGAACCCTACAGACCCCTACGGAACCCTACAGACACCTGCTGGCACTTACAGAACCCTGCAGGCCCCTACGGAACCCTACAGGTCCATACAGAACCCCACAGGGCCCTACGGAACTTTACCAGCCACTACGGAACTCTACGGGCCCCTACGGAACCCTGCAGAACCCTCCGGAACCTTACAGAATCCCACAGACTCCTGCGGGCACTTACACAACCCTACAGGCCCTTACGGAACACTGCCAGCCCCTATGGAAGGAACCCTACGGGCCCCTACAGAACACTACTGGCTCCTGCGGTACTCTACAGGCCTCTAGGGAACCTACGAAGCTCTACGGAACCCTATGGATCCTTACGGAACAGTACGGGCCCCTTCAGACCTCTGCGGGCGCTTATGGAAACCTACAGGACCCTACGGAACTGTACGAGACTCTACAGGCCCCTACGGAACCGTACGAGACTCTACAGGTCCCTTGGGAACATCACCGGCCCCTACGGAACCCTACACAACCCTCCGGAAACATATGGCACCCTACAAGCTCCTACCAACCCCTGCGGGCACTTACACAACCCTACAGGTCCCTACGGAAATCTACGGGACTCCACGGGCCCCTAGGGAAGCCTACAGATTTCGACGGAACCTTACGAGCCCCTCTGGAACCCTACAGAATACTCCAGGACCCGACAGCACTCTACAAGACCCTTAGCAACACAATGGAACCTCACTAAAACCCTATGGGCTCCTACAGAACACTGCAGGTGCCTACGGAACCCTACAGACCCCTACGGAATACTACCAGCCACTACGGAAACCTATGGCCCCTACGGAACTCTACGGAACCTGACAGAAACACTGTGGGCCCCTACAGGCCCTTGCGGGCACTTGCAGAACTCTGCAGGAACCCATGGAACTTTATGGAACCCTACCAGCCCCTACGGAAGCCTAAAGACCCTTGCAGGCAGTTACGGAACGGTACAGGGCCCTATGGAACTTTACCAGCCACTACGGAACTCTACGGGCCCCTACGGAACCCTGCAGAACCCTCCGGAACCTTACAGAATCCCACAGACTCCTACAGACTCCTGCGGGCACTTACACAACCCTACAGGTCCCTACGGAAATCTACGGGACTCTACGGGCCCCTAGGGAACCCTACAGATCTTGACGGAACCCTACGAGCCCCTCTGGAACCCTACAGAATACTCCAGGACCCGACACCACTCTACAAGACCCTTAGCGACACAACGGAACCTCACTAAAACCCTATGGGCTCCTACAGAACACTGCAGGTGCCTACGGAACCCTACAGACCCCTACGGAACCCTACAGACACCTGCTGGCACTTACAGAACCCTGCAGGCCCCTACGGAACCCTACAGGTCCATACAGAACCCCACAGGGCCCTACGGAACTTTACCAGCCACTACGGAACTCTACGGGCCCCTACGGAACCCTGCAGAACCCTCTGGAACCTTACAGAATCCCACAGACTCCTGCGGGCACTTACACAACCCTACAGGCCCTTACGGAACACTGCCAGCCCCTATGGAAGGAACCCTACGGGCCCCTACAGAACACTACTGGCTCCTGCGGTACTCTACAGGCCTCTAGGGAACCTACGAAGCTCTACGGAACCCTATGGATCCTTACGGAACAGTACGGGCCCCTTCAGACCTCTGCGGGCGCTTATGGAAACCTACAGGACCCTACGGAACTGTACGAGACTCTACAGGCCCCTACGGAACCGTACGAGACTCTACAGGTCCCTTGGGAACATCACCAGCCCCTACGGAACCCTACACAACCCTCCGGAAACATATGGCACCCTACAAGCTCCTACCAACCCCTGCGGGCACTTACACAACCCTACAGGTCCCTACGGAAATCTACGGGACTCCACGGGCCCCTAGGGAAGCCTACAGATTTCGACGGAACCTTACGAGCCCCTCTGGAACCCTACAGAATACTCCAGGACCCGACAGCACTCTACAAGACCCTTAGCAACACAACGGAACCTCACTAAAACCCTATGGGCTCCTACAGAACACTGCAGGTGCCTACGGAACCCTACAGACCCCTACGGAATACTACCAGCCACTACGGAAACCTATGGCCCCTACGGAACTCTACGGAACCTGACAGAAACACTGTGGGCCCCTACAGGCCCTTGCGGGCACTTGCAGAACTCTGCAGGAACCCACGGAACTTTATGGAACCCTACCAGCCCATACGGAAGCCTAAAGACCCTTGCAGGCAGTTACGGAACGGTACAGGGCCCTATGGAACTTTACCAGCCACTACGGAACTCTACGGGCCCCTACGGAACCCTGTAGAACCCTCCGGAACCTTACAGAATCCCACAGACTCCTACAGACTCCTGCGGGCACTTACACAACCCTACAGGTCCCTACGGAAATCTACGGGACTCCACGGGCCCCTAGGGAACCCTACAGATCTTGACGGAACCCTACGAGCCCCTCTGGAACCCTACAGAATACTCCAGGAGCCGACAGCACTCTACAAGACCCTTAGCGACACAACGGAACCTCACTAAAACCCTATGGGCTCCTACAGAACACTGCAGGTGCCTACGGAACCCTACAGACCCCTACGGAACCCTACAGACACCTGCTGGCACTTACAGAACCCTGCAGGCCCCTACGGAACCCTACAGGTCCATACAGAACCCCACAGGGCCCTACGGAACTTTACCAGCCACTACGGAACTCTACGGGCCCCTACGGAACCCTGCAGAACCCTCCGGAACCTTACAGAATCCCACAGACTCCTGCGGGCACTTACTCAACCCTAGAGGCCCCTACGGAACACTGCCAGCCCCTATGTAAGGAACCCTACGGGCCCCTACAGAACACTACTGGCTCCTGCGGTACTCTACAGGCCTCTAGGGAACCTACGAAGCTCTACGGAGCCCTATGGATCCTTACGGAACAGTACGGGCCCCTTCAGACCTCTGCGGGCGCTTATGGAAACCTACAGGCCCCTACGGAACTGTACGAGACTCTACAGGCCCCTACGGAACCGTACGAGACTCTACAGGTCCCTAGGGAACACCACCGGCCCCTACGGAACCCTACACAACCCTCCGGAAACATATGGCACCCTACAAGCTCCTACCAACCCCTGCGGGCACTTACACAACCCTACAGGTCCCTACGGAAATCTACGAGACTCCACGGGCCTCTAGGGAACCCTACAGATTTCGACGGAACCTTACGAGCCCCTCTGGAACCCTACAGAATACTCCAGGACCCGACAGCACTCTACAAGACCCTTAGCAACACAACGGAACCTCACTAAAACCCTATGGGCTCCTACAGAACACTGCAGGTGCCTACGGAACCCTACAGACCCCTACGGAATACTACCAGCCACTACGGAAACCTATGGCCCCTACGGAACTCTACGGAACCTGACAGTAACACTGTGGGCCCCTACAGGCCCTTACGGGCACTTGCAGAACTCTGCAGGAACCCACGGAACTTTATGGAACCCTACCAGCCCCTACGGAAGCCTAAAGACCCTTGCAGGCAGTTACGGAACGGTACAGGGCCCTACGGAACTTTACCAGCCACTACGGAACTCTACGCGCCCCTACGGAACCCTGCAGAACCCTCTGGAACCTTACAGAATCCCACAGACTCCTACAGACTCCTGCGGGCACTTACACAACTCTATAGGCCCCTACGGAAATCTACGGGACTCTACGGGCCCCTAGGGAACCCTACAGATCTTGACGGAACCCTACGAGCCCCTCTGGAACCCTACAGAATACTCCAGGACCCGACAGCACTCTACAAGACCCTTAGCAACACAACGGAACCTCACTAAAACCCTATGGGCTCCTACAGAACACTGCAGGTGCCTACGGAACCCTACAGACCCCTACGGAATACTACCAGCCACTACGGAAACCTATGGCCCCTACGGAACTCTACGGAACCTGACAGAAACACTGTGGGCCCCTACAGGCCCTTACGGGCACTTGCAGAACTCTGCAGGAACCCACGGAACTTTATGGAACCCTACCAGCCCCTACGGAAGCCTAAAGACCCTTGCAGGCAGTTACGGAACGGTACAGGGCCCTACGGAACTTTACCAGCCACTACGGAACTCTACGGGCCCCTACGGAACCCTGCAGAACCCTCCGGAACCTTACAGAATCCCACAGACTCCTACAGACTCCTGCGGGCACTTACACAACCCTATAGGCCCCTACGGAAATCTACGGGACTCTACGGGCCCCTAGGGAACCCTATAGATTTTGACGGAACCCTACGAGCCCCTCTGGAACCCTACAGAATACTCCAGGACCCGACAGCACTCTACAAGACCCTTAGCAACACAACGGAACCTCACTAAAACCCTATGGGCTCCTACAGAACACTGCAGGCGCCTACGGAACCCTACAGACCGCTACGGAACCCTACAGACACCTGCTGGCACTTACAGAACCCTGCAGGCCCCTACGGAACTCTACAGGTCCATACAGAACCCCACAGGGCCCTACGGAACTTTACCAGCCACTACGGAACTCTACGGGCCCCTACGGAACCCTGCAGAACCCTCCGGAACCTTACAGAATCCCACAGACTCCTGCGGGCACTTACTCAACCCTAAAGGCCCCTACGGAACACTGCCAGCCCCTATGGAAGGAACCCTACGGGCCCCTACAGAACACTACTAGCTCCTGCGGTACTCTACAGGCCTCTAGGGAACCTACGAAGCTCTACGGAGCCCTATGGATCCTTACGGAACAGTACGGGCCCCTTCAGACCTCTGCGGGTGCTTATGGAAACTTACAGGACCCTACGGAACTGTACGAGACTCTACAGGCCCCTACGGAACCGTACGAGACTCTACAGGTCCCTAGGGAACACCACCGGCCCCTACGGAACCCTACACAACCCTCCGGAAACATATGGAACCCTACAAGCTCCTACCAACCCCTGCGGGCACTTACACAACCCTACAGGTCCCTACGGAAATCTACGGGACTCTACGGGCCCCTAGGGAACCCTACAGATCTTGACGGAACCCTACGAGCCCCTCTGGAACCCTACAGAATACTCCAGGACCCGACAGCACTCTACAAGACCCTTAGCAACACAACGGAACCTCACTAAAACCCTATGGGCTCCTACAGAACACTGCAGGTGCCTACGGAACCCTACAGACCCCTACGGAATACTACCAGCCACTACGGAAACCTATGGCCCCTACGGAACTCTACGGAACCTGACAGAAACACTGTGGGCCCCTACAGGCCCTTACGGGCACTTGCAGAACTCTGCAGGAACCCACGGAACTTTATGGAACCCTACCAGCCCCTACGGAAGCCTAAAGACCCTTGCAGGCAGTTATGGAATGGTACAGGGCCCTACGGAACTTTACCAGCCACTACGGAACTCTACGCGCCCCTACGGAACCCTGCAGAACCCTCCGGAACCTTACAGAATCCCACAGACTCCTACAGACTCCTGCGGGCACTTACACAACCCTATAGGCCCCTACGGAAATCTACGGGACTCTACGGGCCCCTAGGGAACCCTATAGATTTTGACGGAACCCTACGAGCCCCTCTGGAACCCTACAGAATACTCCAGGACCCGACAGCACTCTACAAGACCCTTAGCAACACAACGGAACCTCACTAAAACCCTATGGGCTCCTACAGAACACTGCAGGCGACTACGGAACCCTACAGACCGCTACGGAACCCTACAGACACCTGCTGGCACTTACAGAACCCTGCAGGCCCCTACGGAACCCTACAGGTCCATACAGAACCCCACAGGGCCCTACGGAACTTTACCAGCCACTACGGAACTCTACGGGCCCCTACGGAACCCTGCAGAACCCTCCGGAACCTTACAGAATCCCACAGACTCCTGCGGGCACTTACTCAACCCTAAAGGCCCTTACGGAACACTGCCAGCCCCTATGGAAGGAACCCTACGGGCCCCTACAGAACACTACTAGCTCCTGCGGTACTCTACAGGCCTCTAGGGAACCTACGAAGCTCTACGGAGCCCTATGGATCCTTACGGAACAGTACGGGCCCCTTCAGACCTCTGCGGGCGCTTATGGAAACCTACAGGACCCTATGGAACTGTACGAGACTCTACAGGCCCCTAGGGAACACCACCGGCCCCTACGGAACCCTACACAACCCTCCGGAAACTTATGGCACCCTACAAGCTCCTACCAACCCCTGCGGGCACTTACACAACCCTACAGGTCCCTACGGAAATCTACGGGACTCTACGGGCCCCTAGGGAACCCTAGAGATTTCGACGGAACCCTACAGAATACTCCAGGACCCGACAGCACTCTACAAGACCCTTAGCGACACAACGGAACCTCACTAAAACCCTATGGGCTCCTACAGAACACTGCAGGTGCCTACGCAACCCTACAGACCCCTACGGAACCCTACAGACACCTGCTGGCACTTACAGAACCCTGCAGGCCCCTACGGAACTCTACAGGTCCATACAGAACCCCACAGGGCCCTACGGAACTTTACCAGCCACTACGGAACTCTACGGGCCCCTACGGAACCCTGCAGAACCCTCCGGAACCTTACAGAATCCCACAGACTCCTGCGGGCACTTACTCAACCCTAAAGGCCCCTACGGAACACTGCCAGCCCCTATGGAAGGAACCCTACGGGCCCCTACAGAACACTACTAGCTCCTGCGGTACTCTACAGGCCTCTAGGGAACCTACGAAGCTCTACGGAGCCCTATGGATCCTTACGGAACAGTACGGGCCCCTTCAGACCTCTGCGGGTGCTTATGGAAACTTACAGGACCCTACGGAACTGTACGAGACTCTACAGGCCCCTACGGAACCGTACGAGACTCTACAGGTCCCTAGGGAACACCACCGGCCCCTACGGAACCCTACACAACCCTCCGGAAACATATGGAACCCTACAAGCTCCTACCAACCCCTGCGGGCACTTACACAACCCTACAGGTCCCTACGGAAATCTACGGGACTCTACGGGCCCCTAGGGAACCCTACAGATCTTGACGGAACCCTACGAGCCCCTCTGGAACCCTACAGAATACTCCAGGACCCGACAGCACTCTACAAGACCCTTAGCAACACAACGGAACCTCACTAAAACCCTATGGGCTCCTACAGAACACTGCAGGTGCCTACGGAACCCTACAGACCCCTACGGAATACTACCAGCCACTACGGAAACCTATGGCCCCTACGGAACTCTACGGAACCTGACAGAAACACTGTGGGCCCCTACAGGCCCTTGCGGGCACTTGCAGAACTCTGCAGGAACCCACGGAACTTTATGGAACCCTACCAGCCCATACGGAAGCCTAAAGACCCTTGCAGGCAGTTACGGAACGGTACAGGGCCCTACGGAACTTTACCAGCCACTACGGAACTCTACGGGCCCCTACGGAACCCTGCAGAACCCTCCGGAACCTTACAGAATCCCACAGACTCCTACAGACTCCTGCGGGCACTTACACAACCCTACAGGTCCCTACGGAAATCTACGGGACTCCACGGGCCCCTAGGGAACCCTACAGATCTTGACGGAACCCTACGAGCCCCTCTGGAACCCTACAGAATACTCCAGGACCCGACAGCACTCTACAAGACCCTTAGCAACACAACGGAACCTCACTAAAACCCTATGGGCTCCTACAGAACACTGCAGGCGACTACGGAACCCTACAGACCGCTACGGAACCCTACAGACACCTGCTGGCACTTACAGAACCCTGCAGGCCCCTACGGAACCCTACAGGTCCATACAGAACCCCACAGGGCCCTACGGAACTTTACCAGCCACTACGGAACTCTACGGGCCCCTACGGAACCCTGCAGAACCCTCCGGAACCTTACAGAATCCCACAGACTCCTGCGGGCACTTACTCAACCCTAAAGGCCCTTACGGAACACTGCCAGCCCCTATGGAAGGAACCCTACGGGCCCCTACAGAACACTACTAGCTCCTGCGGTACTCTACAGGCCTCTAGGGAACCTACGAAGCTCTACGGAGCCCTATGGATCCTTACGGAACAGTACGGGCCCCTTCAGACCTCTGCGGGCGCTTATGGAAACCTACAGGCCCCTACGGAACTGTACGAGACTCTACAGGCCCCTAGGGAACACCACCGGCCCCTACGGAACCCTACACAACCCTCCGGAAACTTATGGCACCCTACAAGCTCCTACCAACCCCTGCGGGCACTTACACAACCCTACAGGCCCCTACGGAAATCTACGGGACTCTACGGGCCCCTAGGGAACCCTAGAGATTTCGACGGAACCCTACAGAATACTCCAGGACCCGACAGCACTCTACAAGACCCTTAGCGACACAACGGAACCTCACTAAAACCCTATGGGCTCCTACAGAACACTGCAGGTGCCTACGCAACCCTACAGACCCCTACGGAACCCTACAGACATCTGCTGGCACTTACAGAACCCTGCAGGCCCCTACGGAACCCTACGGGTCCATACAGAACCCCACAGGGCCCTATGGAACTTTACCAGCCACTACGGAACTCTACGGGCCCCTACGGAACCCTGCAGAACCCTCCGGAACCTTACAGAATCCCACAGACTCCTACAGACTCCTGCGGGCACTTACACAACCCTACAGGCCCTTACGGAACACTGCCAGCCCCTATGGAAGGAACCCTACGGGCCCCTACAGAACACTACTGGCTCCTGCGGTACTCTACAGGCCTCTAGGGAACCTACGAAGCTCTACGGAACCCTATGGATCCTTACGGAACAGTACGGGCCCCTTCAGACCTCTGCGGGCACTTATGGAAACCTACCGGACCCTACGGAACTGTACGAGACTCTACAGGCCCCTACGGAACTGTACGAGACTCTACAGGCCCCTAGGGAACACCACCGGCCCCTACGGAACCCTACACAACCCTCTGGAAACTTATGGAACCCTACAAGCTCCTACCAACCCCTGCGGGCACTTACACAACCCTACAGGTCCCTACGGAAATCTACGGGACTCCACGGGCCCCTAGGGAACCCTACAGATCTTGACGGAACCCTACGAGCCCCTCTGGAACCGTACAGAATACTCCAGGACCCGACAGCACTCTACAAGACCCTTAGCGACACAACGGAACCTCACTAAAACCCTATGGGCTCCTACAGAACACTGCAGGTGCCTACGGAACCCTACAGACCCCTACGGAACCCTACAGACACCTGCTGGCACTTACAGAACCCTGCAGGCCCCTATGGAACCCTACAGGTCCATACAGAACCCCACAGGGCCCTACGGAACTTTACCAGCCACTACGGAACTCTACGGGCCCCTACGGAACCCTGCAGAACCCTCCGGAACCTTACACAATCCCACGGATTCCTACAGAATCCTGCGGGCACTTACACAACCCTACAGGCCCTTACGGAACACTGCCAGCCCCTATGGAAGGAACCCTACGGGCCCCTACAGAACACTACTGGCTCCTGCGGTACTCTACAGGCCTCTAGGGAACCTACGAAGCTCTACGGAACCCTATGGATCCTTACGGAACAGTACGGGCCCCTTCAGACCTCTGCGGGCGCTTATGGAAACCTACAGGCCCCTACGGAACTGTACGAGACTCTACAGGCCCCTACGGAACCGTACGAGACTCTACAGGTCCCTTGGGAACATCACCGGCCCCTACGGAACCCTACACAACCCTCCGGAAACATATGGCACCCTACAAGCTCCTACCAACCCCTGCGGGCACTTACACAACCCTACAGGTCCCTACGGAAATCTACGGGACTCTACGGGCCCCTAGGGAACCCTACAGATCTTGACGGAACCCTACGAGCCCCTCTGGAACCCTACAGAATACTCCAGGACCCGACAGCACTCTACAAGACGCTTAGCAACACAACGGAACCTCACTAAAACCCTATGGGCTCCTACAGAACACTGCAGGTGCCTACGGAACCCTACAGACCCCTACGGAATACTACCAGCCACTACGGAAACCTATGGCCCCTACGGAACTCTACGGAACCTGACAGAAACACTGTGGGCCCCTACAGGCCCTTGCGGGCACTTGCAGAACTCTGCAGGAACCCACGGAACTTTATGGAACCCTACCAGCCCATACGGAAGCCTAAAGACCCTTGCAGGCAGTTACGGAACGGTACAGGGCCCTACGGAACTTTACCAGCCACTACGGAACTCTACGCGCCCCTACGGAACCCTGCAGAACCCTCCGGAACCTTACAGAATCCCACAGACTCCTACAGACTCCTGCGGGCACTTACACAACCCTACAGGTCCCTACGGAAATCTACGGGACTCCACGGGCCCCTAGGGAACCCTACAGATCTTGACGGAACCCTACGAGCCCCTCTGGAACCCTACAGAATACTCCAGGACCCGACAGCACTCTACAAGACCCTTAGCGACACAACGGAACCTCACTAAAACCCTATGGGCTCCTACAGAACACTGCAGGCGCCTACGGAACCCTACAGACCCCTACGGAACCCTACAGACACCTGCTGGCACTTACAGAACCCTGCAGGCCCCTACGGAACCCTACAGGTCCATACAGAACCCCACAGGGCCCTACGGAACTTTACCAGCCACTACGGAACTCTACGGGCCCCTACGGAACCCTGCAGAACCCTCCGGAACCTTACAGAATCCCACAGACTCCTGCGGGCACTTACACAACCCTACAGGCCCTTACGGAACACTGCCAGCCCCTATGGAAGGAACCCTACGGGCCCCTACAGAACACTACTGGCTCCTGCGGTACTCTACAGGCCTCTAGGGAACCTACGAAGCTCTACGGAACCCTATGGATCCTTACGGAACAGTACGGGCCCCTTCAGACCTCTGCGGGCGCTTATGGAAACCTACAGGACCCTACGGAACTGTACGAGACTCTACAGGCCCCTACGGAACCGTACGAGACTCTACAGGTCCCTTGGGAACATCACCGGCCCCTACGGAACCCTACACAACCCTCCGGAAACATATGGCACCCTACAAGCTCCTACCAACCCCTGCGGGCACTTACACAACCCTACAGGTCCCTACGGAAATCTACGGGACTCTACGGGCCCCTAGGGAACCCTACAGATCTTGACGGAACCCTACGAGCCCCTCTGGAACCCTACAGAATACTCCAGGACCCGACAGCACTGTACAAGACGCTTAGCAACACAACGGAACCTCACTAAAACCCTATGGGCTCCTACAGAACACTGCAGGTGCCTACGGAACCCTACAGACCCCTACGGAATACTACCAGCCACTACGGAAACCTATGGCCCCTACGGAACTCTACGGAACCTGACAGAAACACTGTGGGCCCCTACAGGCCCTTGCGGGCACTTGCAGAACTCTGCAGGAACCCACGGAACTTTATGGAACCCTACCAGCCCATACGGAAGCCTAAAGACCCTTGCAGGCAGTTACGGAACGGTACAGGGCCCTACGGAACTTTACCAGCCACTACGGAACTCTACGGGCCCCTACGGAACCCTGCAGAACCCTCCGGAACCTTACAGAATCCCACAGACTCCTACAGACTCCTGCGGGCACTTACACAACCCTACAGGTCCCTACGGAAATCTACGGGACTCCACGGGCCCCTAGGGAACCCTACAGATCTTGACGGAACCCTACGAGCCCCTCTGGAACCCTACAGAATACTCCAGGACCCGACAGCACTCTACAAGACCCTTAGCGACACAACGGAACCTCACTAAAACCCTATGGGCTCCTACAGAACACTGCAGGCGCCTACGGAACCCTACAGACCCCTACGGAACCCTACAGACACCTGCTGGCACTTACAGAACCCTGCAGGCCCCTACGGAACCCTACAGGTCCATACAGAACCCCACAGGGCCCTACGGAACTTTACCAGCCACTACGGAACTCTACGGGCCCCTACGGAACCCTGCAGAACCCTCCGGAACCTTACAGAATCCCACAGACTCCTGCGGGCACTTACACAACCCTACAGGCCCTTACGGAACACTGCCAGCCCCTATGGAAGGAACCCTACGGGCCCCTACAGAACACTACTGGCTCCTGCGGTACTCTACAGGCCTCTAGGGAACCTACGAAGCTCTACGGAACCCTATGGATCCTTACGGAACAGTACGGGCCCCTTCAGACCTCTGCGGGCGCTTATGGAAACCTACAGGACCCTACGGAACTGTACGAGACTCTACAGGCCCCTACGGAACCGTACGAGACTCTACAGGTCCCTTGGGAACATCACCGGCCCCTACGGAACCCTACACAACCCTCCGGAAACATATGGCACCCTACAAGCTCCTACCAACCCCTGCGGGCACTTACACAACCCTACAGGTCCCTACGGAAATCTACGGGACTCTACGGGCCCCTAGGGAACCCTACAGATCTTGACGGAACCCTACGAGCCCCTCTGGAACCCTACAGAATACTCCAGGACCCGACAGCACTGTACAAGACGCTTAGCAACACAACGGAACCTCACTAAAACCCTATGGGCTCCTACAGAACACTGCAGGTGCCTACGGAACCCTACAGACCCCTACGGAATACTACCAGCCACTACGGAAACCTATGGCCCCTACGGAACTCTACGGAACCTGACAGAAACACTGTGGGCCCCTAGAGGCCCTTGCGGGCACTTGCAGAACTCTGCAGGAACCCATGGAACTTTATGGAACCCTACCAGCCCCTACGGAAGCCTAAAGACCCTTGCAGGCAGTTACGGAACGGTACAGGGCCCTACGGAACTTTACCAGCCACTACGGAACTCTACGGGCCCCTACGGAACCCTGTAGAACCCTCCGGAACCTTACAGAATCCCACAGACTCCTACAGACTCCTGCGGGCACTTACACAACCCTACAGGTCCCTACGGAAATCTACGGGACTCCACGGGCCCCTAGGGAACCCTACAGATCTTGACGGAACCCTACGAGCCCCTCTGGAACCCTACAGAATACTCCAGGAGCCGACAGCACTCTACAAGACCCTTAGCAACACAACGGAACCTCACTAAAACCCTATGGGCTCCTACAGAACACTGCAGGCGCCTACGGAACCCTACAGACCCCTACGGAACCCTACAGACACCTGCTGGCACTTACAGAACCCTGCAGGCCCCTACGGAACCCTACAGGTCCATACAGAACCCCACAGGGCCCTACGGAACTTTACCAGCCACTACGGAACTCTACGGGCCCCTACGGAACCCTGCAGAACCCTCCGGAACCTTACAGAATCCCACAGACTCCTGCGGGCACTTACACAACCCTACAGGCCCTTACGGAACACTGCCAGCCCCTATGGAAGGAACCCTACGGGCCCCTACAGAACACTACTGGCTCCTGCGGTACTCTACAGGCCTCTAGGGAACCTACGAAGCTCTACGGAACCCTATGGATCCTTACGGAACAGTACGGGCCCCTTCAGACCTCTGCGGGCACTTATGGAAACCTACAGGACCCTACGGAACTGTACGAGACTCTACAGGCCCCTACGGAACCGTACGAGACTCTACAGGTCCCTAGGGAACACCACCGGCCCCTACGGAACCCTACACAACCCTCCGGAAACATATGGAACCCTACAAGCTCCTACCAACCCCTGCGGGCACTTACACAACCCTACAGGTCCCTACGGAAATCTACGGGACTCTACGGGCCCCTAGGGAACCCTACAGATCTTGACGGAACCCTACGAGCCCCTCTGGAACCCTACAGAATACTCCAGGACCCGACAGCACTGTACAAGACCCTTAGCAACACAACGGAACCTCACTAAAACCCTATGGGCTCCTACAGAACACTGCAGGTGCCTACGGAACCCTACAGACCCCTACGGAATACTACCAGCCACTACGGAAACCTATGGCCCCTACGGAACTCTACGGAACCTGACAGAAACACTGTGGGCCCCTAGAGGCCCTTGCGGGCACTTGCAGAACTCTGCAGGAACCCACGGAACTTTATGGAACCCTACCAGCCCATACGGAAGCCTAAAGACCCTTGCAGGCAGTTATGGAACGGTACAGGGCCCTACGGAACTTTACCAGCCACTACGGAACTCTACGGGCCCCTACGGAACCCTGTAGAACCCTCCGGAACCTTACAGAATCCCACAGACTCCTACAGACTCCTGCGGGCACTTACACAACCCTACAGGTCCCTACGGAAATCTACGGGACTCCACGGGCCCCTAGGGAACCCTACAGATCTTGACGGAACCCTACGAGCCCCTCTGGAACCCTACAGAATACTCCAGGAGCCGACAGCACTCTACAAGACCCTTAGCGACACAACGGAACCTCACTAAAACCCTATGGGCTCCTACAGAACACTGCAGGCGCCTACGGAACCCTACAGACCCCTACGGAACCCTACAGACACCTGCTGGCACTTACAGAACCCTGCAGGCCCCTACGGAACCCTACAGGTCCATACAGAACCCCACAGGGCCCTACGGAACTTTACCAGCCACTACGGAACTCTACGGGCCCCTACGGAACCCTGCAGAACCCTCCGGAACCTTACAGAATCCCACAGACTCCTGCGGGCACTTACACAACCCTACAGGCCCTTACGGAACACTGCCAGCCCCTATGGAAGGAACCCTACGGGCCCCTACAGAACACTACTGGCTCCTGCGGTACTCTACAGGCCTCTAGGGAACCTACGAAGCTCTACGGAACCCTATGGATCCTTACGGAACAGTACGGGCCCCTTCAGACCTCTGCGGGCGCTTATGGAAACCTACAGGACCCTACGGAACTGTACGAGACTCTACAGGCCCCTACGGAACCGTACGAGACTCTACAGGTCCCTTGGGAACATCACCGGCCCCTACGGAACCCTACACAACCCTCCGGAAACATATGGCACCCTACAAGCTCCTACCAACCCCTGCGGGCACTTACACAACCCTACAGGTCCCTACGGAAATCTACGGGACTCCACGGGCCCCTAGGGAAGCCTACAGATTTCGACGGAACCTTACGAGCCCCTCTGGAACCCTACAGAATACTCCACGACCCGACAGCACTCTACAAGACCCTTAGCAACACAATGGAACCTCACTAAAACCCTATGGGCTCCTACAGAACACTGCAGGTGCCTACGGAACCCTACAGACCCCTACGGAATACTACCAGCCACTACGGAAACCTATGGCCCCTACGGAACTCTACGGAACCTGACAGAAACACTGTGGGCCCCTACAGGCCCTTGCGGGCACTTGCAGAACTCTGCAGGAACCCATGGAACTTTATGGAACCCTACCAGCCCCTACGGAAGCCTAAAGACCCTTGCAGGCAGTTACGGAACGGTACAGGGCCCTATGGAACTTTACCAGCCACTACGGAACTCTACGGGCCCCTACGGAACCCTGCAGAACCTTCCGGAACCTTACAGAATCCCACAGACTCCTACAGACTCCTGCGGGCACTTACACAACCCTACAGGTCCCTACGGAAATCTACGGGACTCCACGGGCCCCTAGGGAACCCTACAGATCTTGACGGAACCCTACGAGCCCCTCTGGAACCCTACAGAATACTCCAGGACCCGACACCACTCTACAAGACCCTTAGCGACACAACGGAACCTCACTAAAACCCTATGGGCTCCTACAGAACACTGCAGGTGCCTACGGAACCCTACAGACCCCTACGGAACCCTACAGACACCTGCTGGCACTTACAGAACCCTGCAGGCCCCTACGGAACCCTACAGGTCCATACAGAACCCCACAGGGCCCTACGGAACTTTACCAGCCACTACGGAACTCTACGGGCCCCTACGGAACCCTGCAGAACCCTCTGGAACCTTACAGAATCCCACAGACTCCTGCGGGCACTTACACAACCCTACAGGCCCTTACGGAACACTGCCAGCCCCTATGGAAGGAACCCTACGGGCCCCTACAGAACACTACTGGCTCCTGCGGTACTCTACAGGCCTCTAGGGAACCTACGAAGCTCTACGGAACCCTATGGATCCTTACGGAACAGTACGGGCCCCTTCAGACCTCTGCGGGCGCTTATGGAAACCTACAGGACCCTACGGAACTGTACGAGACTCTACAGGCCCCTACGGAACCGTACGAGACTCTACAGGTCCCTTGGGAACATCACCAGCCCCTACGGAACCCTACACAACCCTCCGGAAACATATGGCACCCTACAAGCTCCTACCAACCCCTGCGGGCACTTACACAACCCTACAGGTCCCTACGGAAATCTACGGGACTCCACGGGCCCCTAGGGAAGCCTACAGATTTCGACGGAACCTTACGAGCCCCTCTGGAACCCTACAGAATACTCCAGGACCCGACAGCACTCTACAAGACCCTTAGCAACACAACGGAACCTCACTAAAACCCTATGGGCTCCTACAGAACACTGCAGGTGCCTACGGAACCCTACAGACCCCTACGGAATACTACCAGCCACTACGGAAACCTATGGCCCCTACGGAACTCTACGGAACCTGACAGAAACACTGTGGGCCCCTACAGGCCCTTGCGGGCACTTGCAGAACTCTGCAGGAACCCACGGAACTTTATGGAACCCTACCAGCCCATACGGAAGCCTAAAGACCCTTGCAGGCAGTTACGGAACGGTACAGGGCCCTATGGAACTTTACCAGCCACTACGGAACTCTACGGGCCCCTACGGAACCCTGTAGAACCCTCCGGAACATTACAGAATCCCACAGACTCCTACAGACTCCTGCGGGCACTTACACAACCCTACAGGTCCCTACGGAAATCTACGGGACTCCACGGGCCCCTAGGGAACCCTACAGATCTTGACGGAACCCTACGAGCCCCTCTGGAACCCTACAGAATACTCCAGGAGCCGACAGCACTCTACAAGACCCTTAGCGACACAACGGAACCTCACTAAAACCCTATGGGCTCCTACAGAACACTGCAGGTGCCTACGGAACCCTACAGACCCCTACGGAACCCTACAGACACCTGCTGGCACTTACAGAACCCTGCAGGCCCCTACGGAACCCTACAGGTCCATACAGAACCCCACAGGGCCCTACGGAACTTTACCAGCCACTACGGAACTCTACGGGCCCCTACGGAACCCTGCAGAACCCTCCGGAACCTTACAGAATCCCACAGACTCCTGCGGGCACTTACTCAACCCTAGAGGCCCCTACGGAACACTGCCAGCCCCTATGTAAGGAACCCTACGGGCCCCTACAGAACACTACTGGCTCCTGCGGTACTCTACAGGCCTCTAGGGAACCTACGAAGCTCTACGGAGCCCTATGGATCCTTACGGAACAGTACGGGCCCCTTCAGACCTCTGCGGGCGCTTATGGAAACCTACAGGCCCCTACGGAACTGTACGAGACTCTACAGGCCCCTACGGAACCGTACGAGACTCTACAGGTCCCTAGGGAACACCACCGGCCCCTACGGAACCCTACACAACCCTCCGGAAACATATGGCACCCTACAAGCTCCTACCAACCCCTGCGGGCACTTACACAACCCTACAGGTCCCTACGGAAATCTACGAGACTCCACGGGCCTCTAGGGAACCCTACAGATTTCGACGGAACCTTACGAGCCCCTCTGGAACCCTACAGAATACTCCAGGACCCGACAGCACTCTACAAGACCCTTAGCAACACAACGGAACCTCACTAAAACCCTATGGGCTCCTACAGAACACTGCAGGTGCCTACGGAACCCTACAGACCCCTACGGAATACTACCAGCCACTACGGAAACCTATGGCCCCTACGGAACTCTACGGAACCTGACAGTAACACTGTGGGCCCCTACAGGCCCTTACGGGCACTTGCAGAACTCTGCAGGAACCCACGGAACTTTATGGAACCCTACCAGCCCCTACGGAAGCCTAAAGACCCTTGCAGGCAGTTACGGAACGGTACAGGGCCCTACGGAACTTTACCAGCCACTACGGAACTCTACGCGCCCCTACGGAACCCTGCAGAACCCTCTGGAACCTTACAGAATCCCACAGACTCCTACAGACTCCTGCGGGCACTTACACAACTCTATAGGCCCCTACGGAAATCTACGGGACTCTACGGGCCCCTAGGGAACCCTACAGATCTTGACGGAACCCTACGAGCCCCTCTGGAACCCTACAGAATACTCCAGGACCCGACAGCACTCTACAAGACCCTTAGCAACACAACGGAACCTCACTAAAACCCTATGGGCTCCTACAGAACACTGCAGGTGCCTACGGAACCCTACAGACCCCTACGGAATACTACCAGCCACTACGGAAACCTATGGCCCCTACGGAACTCTACGGAACCTGACAGAAACACTGTGGGCCCCTACAGGCCCTTACGGGCACTTGCAGAACTCTGCAGGAACCCACGGAACTTTATGGAACCCTACCAGCCCCTACGGAAGCCTAAAGACCCTTGCAGGCAGTTACGGAACGGTACAGGGCCCTACGGAACTTTACCAGCCACTACGGAACTCTACGGGCCCCTACGGAACCCTGCAGAACCCTCCGGAACCTTACAGAATCCCACAGACTCCTACAGACTCCTGCGGGCACTTACACAACCCTATAGGCCCCTACGGAAATCTACGGGACTCTACGGGCCCCTAGGGAACCCTATAGATTTTGACGGAACCCTACGAGCCCCTCTGGAACCCTACAGAATACTCCAGGACCCGACAGCACTCTACAAGACCCTTAGCAACACAACGGAACCTCACTAAAACCCTATGGGCTCCTACAGAACACTGCAGGCGCCTACGGAACCCTACAGACCCCTACGGAACCCTACAGACACCTGCTGGCACTTACAGAACCCTGCAGGCCCCTACGGAACTCTACAGGTCCATACAGAACCCCACAGGGCCCTACGGAACTTTACCAGCCACTACGGAACTCTACGGGCCCCTACGGAACCCTGCAGAACCCTCCGGAACCTTACAGAATCCCACAGACTCCTGCGGGCACTTACTCAACCCTAAAGGCCCCTACGGAACACTGCCAGCCCCTATGGAAGGAACCCTACGGGCCCCTACAGAACACTACTAGCTCCTGCGGTACTCTACAGGCCTCTAGGGAACCTACGAAGCTCTACGGAGCCCTATGGATCCTTACGGAACAGTACGGGCCCCTTCAGACCTCTGCGGGTGCTTATGGAAACTTACAGGACCCTACGGAACTGTACGAGACTCTACAGGCCCCTACGGAACCGTACGAGACTCTACAGGTCCCTAGGGAACACCACCGGCCCCTACGGAACCCTACACAACCCTCCGGAAACATATGGAACCCTACAAGCTCCTACCAACCCCTGCGGGCACTTACACAACCCTACAGGTCCCTACGGAAATCTACGGGACTCTACGGGCCCCTAGGGAACCCTACAGATCTTGACGGAACCCTACGAGCCCCTCTGGAACCCTACAGAATACTCCAGGACCCGACAGCACTCTACAAGACCCTTAGCAACACAACGGAACCTCACTAAAACCCTATGGGCTCCTACAGAACACTGCAGGTGCCTACGGAACCCTACAGACCCCTACGGAATACTACCAGCCACTACGGAAACCTATGGCCCCTACGGAACTCTACGGAACCTGACAGAAACACTGTGGGCCCCTACAGGCCCTTACGGGCACTTGCAGAACTCTGCAGGAACCCACGGAACTTTATGGAACCCTACCAGCCCCTACGGAAGCCTAAAGACCCTTGCAGGCAGTTACGGAATGGTACAGGGCCCTACGGAACTTTACCAGCCACTACGGAACTCTACGCGCCCCTACGGAACCCTGCAGAACCCTCCGGAACCTTACAGAATCCCACAGACTCCTACAGACTCCTGCGGGCACTTACACAACCCTATAGGCCCCTACGGAACACTGCCAGCCCCTATGGAAGGAACCCTACGGGCCCCTACAGAACACTACTGGCTCCTGCGGTACTCTACAGGCCTCTAGGGAACCTACGAAGCTCTACGGAGCCCTATGGATCCTTATGGAACAGTACGGGCCCCTTCAGACCTCTGCGGGCGCTTATGGAAACCTACAGGCCCCTACGGAACTGTACGAGACTCTACAGGTCCCTAGGGAACACCACCGGCCCCTACGGAACCCTACACAACCCTCCGGAAACTTATGGCACCCTACAAGCTCCTACCAACCCCTGCGGGCACTTACACAACCCTACAGGCCCCTACGGAAATCTACGGGACTCTACGGGCCCCTAGGGAACCCTAGAGATTTCGACGGAACCCTACAGAATACTCCAGGACCCGACAGCACTCTACAAGACCCTTAGCGACACAACGGAACCTCACTAAAACCCTATGGGCTCCTACAGAACACTGCAGGTGCCTACGCAACCCTACAGACCCCTACGGAACCCTACAGACATCTGCTGGCACTTACAGAACCCTGCAGGCCCCTACGGAACCCTACAGGTCCATACAGAACCCCACAGGGCCCTACGGAACTTTACCAGCCACTACGGAACTCTACGGGCCCCTACGGAACCCTGCAGAACCCTCCGGAACCTTACAGAATCCCACAGACTCCTACAGACTCCTGCGGGCACTTACACAACCCTAAAGGCCCTTACGGAACACTGCCAGCCCCTATGGAAGGAACCCTATGGGCCCCTACAGAACACTACTGGCTCCTGCGGTACTCTACAGGCCTCTAGGGAACCTACGAAGCTCTACGGAACCCTATGGATCCTTACGGAACAGTACGGGCCCCTTCAGACCTCTGCGGGCGCTTATGGAAACCTACAGGACCCTACGGAACTGTACGAGACTCTACAGGCCCCTACGGAACCATATGAGACTCTACAGGCCCCTAGGGAACACCACCGGCCCCTACGGAACCCTACAGAACCCTCTGGAAACTTATGGAACCCTACAAGCTCCTACCAACCCCTGCGGGCACTTACACAACCCTACAGGTCCCTACGGAAATCTACGGGACTCCACGGGCCCCTAGGGAACCCTACAGATCTTGACGGAACCCTACGAGCCCCTCTGGAACCCTACAGAATACTCCAGGACCCGACAGCACTCTACAAGACCCTTAGCGACACAACGGAATCTCACTAAAACCCTATGGGCTCCTACAGAACACTGCAGGTGCCTACGCAACCCTACAGACCCCTACGGAATACTACCAGCCACTACGGAAACCTATGGCCCCTACGGAACTCTACGGAACCTGACAGAAACACTGTGGGCCCCTACAGGCCCTTACGGGCACTTGCAGAACTCTGCAGGAACCCACGGAACTTTATGGAACCCTACCAGCCCCTACGGAAGCCTAAAGACCCTTGCAGGCAGTTATGGAATGGTACAGGGCCCTACGGAACTTTACCAGCCACTACGGAACTCTACGCGCCCCTACGGAACCCTGCAGAACCCTCCGGAACCTTACAGAATCCCACAGACTCCTACAGACTCCTGCGGGCACTTACACAACCCTATAGGCCCCTACGGAAATCTACGGGACTCTACGGGCCCCTAGGGAACCCTATAGATTTTGACGGAACCCTACGAGCCCCTCTGGAACCCTACAGAATACTCCAGGACCCGACAGCACTCTACAAGACCCTTAGCAACACAACGGAACCTCACTAAAACCCTATGGGCTCCTACAGAACACTGCAGGCGACTACGGAACCCTACAGACCGCTACGGAACCCTACAGACACCTGCTGGCACTTACAGAACCCTGCAGGCCCCTACGGAACCCTACAGGTCCATACAGAACCCCACAGGGCCCTACGGAACTTTACCAGCCACTACGGAACTCTACGGGCCCCTACGGAACCCTGCAGAACCCTCCGGAACCTTACAGAATCCCACAGACTCCTGCGGGCACTTACTCAACCCTAAAGGCCCTTACGGAACACTGCCAGCCCCTATGGAAGGAACCCTACGGGCCCCTACAGAACACTACTAGCTCCTGCGGTACTCTACAGGCCTCTAGGGAACCTACGAAGCTCTACGGAGCCCTATGGATCCTTACGGAACAGTACGGGCCCCTTCAGACCTCTGCGGGCGCTTATGGAAACCTACAGGACCCTATGGAACTGTACGAGACTCTACAGGCCCCTAGGGAACACCACCGGCCCCTACGGAACCCTACACAACCCTCCGGAAACTTATGGCACCCTACAAGCTCCTACCAACCCCTGCGGGCACTTACACAACCCTACAGGTCCCTACGGAAATCTACGGGACTCTACGGGCCCCTAGGGAACCCTAGAGATTTCGACGGAACCCTACAGAATACTCCAGGACCCGACGCACTCTACAAGACCCTTAGCGACACAACGGAACCTCACTAAAACCCTATGGGCTCCTACAGAACACTGCAGGTGCCTACGCAACCCTACAGACCCCTACGGAACCCTACAGACACCTGCTGGCACTTACAGAACCCTGCAGGCCCCTACGGAACTCTACAGGTCCATACAGAACCCCACAGGGCCCTACGGAACTTTACCAGCCACTACGGAACTCTACGGGCCCCTACGGAACCCTGCAGAACCCTCCGGAACCTTACAGAATCCCACAGACTCCTGCGGGCACATACTCAACCCTAAAGGCCCCTACGGAACACTGCCAGCCCCTATGGAAGGAACCCTACGGGCCCCTACAGAACACTACTAGCTCCTGCGGTACTCTACAGGCCTCTAGGGAACCTACGAAGCTCTACGGAGCCCTATGGATCCTTACGGAACAGTACGGGCCCCTTCAGACCTCTGCGGGTGCTTATGGAAACTTACAGGACCCTACGGAACTGTACGAGACTCTACAGGCCCCTACGGAACCGTACGAGACTCTACAGGTCCCTAGGGAACACCACCGGCCCCTACGGAACCCTACACAACCCTCCGGAAACATATGGAACCCTACAAGCTCCTACCAACCCCTGCGGGCACTTACACAACCCTACAGGTCCCTACGGAAATCTACGGGACTCTACGGGCCCCTAGGGAACCCTACAGATCTTGACGGAACCCTACGAGCCCCTCTGGAACCCTACAGAATACTCCAGGACCCGACAGCACTCTACAAGACCCTTAGCAACACAACGGAACCTCACTAAAACCCTATGGGCTCCTACAGAACACTGCAGGTGCCTACGGAACCCTACAGACCCCTACGGAATACTACCAGCCACTACGGAAACCTATGGCCCCTACGGAACTCTACGGAACCTGACAGAAACACTGTGGGCCCCTACAGGCCCTTACGGGCACTTGCAGAACTCTGCAGGAACCCACGGAACTTTATGGAACCCTACCAGCCCCTACGGAAGCCTAAAGACCCTTGCAGGCAGTTACGGAATGGTACAGGGCCCTACGGAACTTTACCAGCCACTACGGAACTCTACGCGCCCCTACGGAACCCTGCAGAACCCTCCGGAACCTTACAGAATCCCACAGACTCCTACAGACTCCTGCGGGCACTTACACAACCCTATAGGCCCCTACGGAAATCTACGGGACTCTACGGGCCCCTAGGGAACCCTATAGATTTTGACGGAACCCTACGAGCCCCTCTGGAACCCTACAGAATACTCCAGGACCCGACAGCACTCTACAAGACCCTTAGCAACACAACGGAACCTCACTAAAACCCTATGGGCTCCTACAGAACACTGCAGGCGACTACGGAACCCTACAGACCGCTACGGAACCCTACAGACACCTGCTGGCACTTACAGAACCCTGCAGGCCCCTACGGAACCCTACAGGTCCATACAGAACCCCACAGGGCCCTACGGAACTTTACCAGCCACTACGGAACTCTACGGGCCCCTACGGAACCCTGCAGAACCCTCCGGAACCTTACAGAATCCCACAGACTCCTGCGGGCACTTACTCAACCCTAAAGGCCCTTACGGAACACTGCCAGCCCCTATGGAAGGAACCCTACGGGCCCCTACAGAACACTACTAGCTCCTGCGGTACTCTACAGGCCTCTAGGGAACCTACGAAGCTCTACGGAGCCCTATGGATCCTTACGGAACAGTACGGGCCCCTTCAGACCTCTGCGGGCGCTTATGGAAACCTACAGGCCCCTACGGAACTGTACGAGACTCTACAGGCCCCTAGGGAACACCACCGGCCCCTACGGAACCCTACACAACCCTCCGGAAACTTATGGCACCCTACAAGCTCCTACCAACCCCTGCGGGCACTTACACAACCCTACAGGCCCCTACGGAAATCTACGGGACTCTACGGGCCCCTAGGGAACCCTAGAGATTTCGACGGAACCCTACAGAATACTCCAGGACCCGACAGCACTCTACAAGACCCTTAGCGACACAACGGAACCTCACTAAAACCCTATGGGCTCCTACAGAACACTGCAGGTGCCTACGCAACCCTACAGACCCCTACGGAACCCTACAGACATCTGCTGGCACTTACAGAACCCTGCAGGCCCCTACGGAACCCTACAGGTCCATACAGAACCCCACAGGGCCCTATGGAACTTTACCAGCCACTACGGAACTCTACGGGCCCCTACGGAACCCTGCAGAACCCTCCGGAACCTTACAGAATCCCACAGACTCCTACAGACTCCTGCGGGCACTTACACAACCCTACAGGCCCTTACGGAACACTGCCAGCCCCTATGGAAGGAACCCTACGGGCCCCTACAGAACACTACTGGCTCCTGCGGTACTCTACAGGCCTCTAGGGAACCTACGAAGCTCTACGGAACCCTATGGATCCTTACGGAACAGTACGGGCCCCTTCAGACCTCTGCGGGCACTTATGGAAACCTACCGGACCCTACGGAACTGTACGAGACTCTACAGGCCCCTACGGAACTGTACGAGACTCTACAGGCCCCTAGGGAACACCACCGGCCCCTACGGAACCCTACACAACCCTCTGGAAACTTATGGAACCCTACAAGCTCCTACCAACCCCTGCGGGCACTTACACAACCCTACAGGTCCCTACGGAAATCTACGGGACTCCACGGGCCCCTAGGGAACCCTACAGATCTTGACGGAACCCTACGAGCCCCTCTGGAACCGTACAGAATACTCCAGGACCCGACAGCACTCTACAAGACCCTTAGCGACACAACGGAACCTCACTAAAACCCTATGGGCTCCTACAGAACACTGCAGGTGCCTACGGAACCCTACAGACCGCTACGGAACCCTACAGACACCTGCTGGCACTTACAGAACCCTGCAGGCCCCTATGGAACCCTACAGGTCCATACAGAACCCCACAGGGCCCTACGGAACTTTACCAGCCACTACGGAACTCTACGGGCCCCTACGGAACCCTGCAGAACCCTCCGGAACCTTACAGAATCCCACAGACTCCTACAGAATCCTGTGGGCACTTACACAACCCTACAGGCCCTTACGGAACACTGCCAGCCCCTATGGAAGGAACCCTACGGGCCCCTACAGAACACTACTGGCTCCTGCGGTACTCTACAGGCCTCTAGGGAACCTACGAAGCTCTACGGAGCCCTATGGATCCTTATGGAACAGTACGGGCCCCTTCAGACCTCTGCGGGCGCTTATGGAAACCTACAGGCCCCTACGGAACTGTACGAGACTCTACAGGTCCCTAGGGAACACCACCGGCCCCTACGGAACCCTACACAACCCTCCGGAAACTTATGGCACCCTACAAGCTCCTACCAACCCCTGCGGGCACTTACACAACCCTACAGGCCCCTACGGAAATCTACGGGAATCTACGGGCCCCTAGGGAACCCTACAGATTTCGACGGAACCCTACAGAATTTTCCAGGACCCGACAGCACTCTACAAGACCCTTAGCAACACAATGGAACCTCACTAAAACCCTATGGGCTCCTACAGAACACTGCAGGTGCCTACGGAACCCTACAGACCCCTACGGAACCCTACAGACACCTGCTGGCACTTACAGAACCCTGCAGGCCCCTACGGAACCCTACAGGTCCATACAGAACCCCACAGGGCCCTACGGAACTTTACCAGCCACTACGGAACTCTACGGGCCCCTACGGAACCCTGCAGAACCCTCCGGAACCTTACAGAATCCCACAGACTCCTACAGACTCCTGTGGGCACTTACTCAACCCTAAAGGCCCTTACGGAACACTGCCAGCCCCTATGGAAGGAACCCTATGGGCCCCTACAGAACACTACTGGCTCCTGCGGTACTCTACAGGCCTCTAGGGAACCTACGAAGCTCTACGGAACCCTATGGATCCTTACGGAACAGTACGGGCCCCTTCAGACCTCTGCGGGCGCTTATGGAAACCTACCGGACCCTACGGAACTGTACGAGACTCTACAGGCCCCTACGGAACCGTATGAGACTCTACAGGCCCCTAGGGAACACCACCGGCCCCTACGGAACCCTACAGAACCCTCTGGAAACTTATGGAACCCTACAAGCTCCTACCAACCCCTGCGGGCACTTACACAACCCTACAGGTCCCTACGGAAATCTACGGGACTCCACGGGCCCCTAGGGAACCCTACAGATCTTGACGGAACCCTACGAGCCCCTCTGGAACCGTACAGAATACTCCAGGACCTGACAGCACTCTACAAGACCCTTAGCGACACAACGGAATCTCACTAAAACCCTATGGGCTCCTACAGAACACTGCAGGTGCCTACGCAACCCTACAGACCCCTACGGAATACTACCAGCCACTACGGAAACCTATGGCCCCTACGGAACTCTACGGAACCTGACAGAAACACTGTGGGCCCCTACAGGCCCTTACGGGCACTTGCAGAACTCTGCAGGAACCCACGGAACTTTATGGAACCCTACCAGCCCCTACGGAAGCCTAAAGACCCTTGCAGGCAGTTATGGAATGGTACAGGGCCCTACGGAACTTTACCAGCCACTACGGAACTCTACGCGCCCCTACGGAACCCTGCAGAACCCTCCGGAACCTTACAGAATCCCACAGACTCCTACAGACTCCTGCGGGCACTTACACAACCCTATAGGCCCCTACGGAAATCTACGGGACTCTACGGGCCCCTAGGGAACCCTATAGATTTTGACGGAACCCTACGAGCCCCTCTGGAACCCTACAGAATACTCCAGGACCCGACAGCACTCTACAAGACCCTTAGCAACACAACGGAACCTCACTAAAACCCTATGGGCTCCTACAGAACACTGCAGGCGACTACGGAACCCTACAGACCGCTACGGAACCCTACAGACACCTGCTGGCACTTACAGAACCCTGCAGGCCCCTACGGAACCCTACAGGTCCATACAGAACCCCACAGGGCCCTACGGAACTTTACCAGCCACTACGGAACTCTACGGGCCCCTACGGAACCCTGCAGAACCCTCCGGAACCTTACAGAATCCCACAGACTCCTGCGGGCACTTACTCAACCCTAAAGGCCCTTACGGAACACTGCCAGCCCCTATGGAAGGAACCCTACGGGCCCCTACAGAACACTACTAGCTCCTGCGGTACTCTACAGGCCTCTAGGGAACCTACGAAGCTCTACGGAGCCCTATGGATCCTTACGGAACAGTACGGGCCCCTTCAGACCTCTGCGGGCGCTTATGGAAACCTACAGGACCCTACGGAACTGTACGAGACTCTACAGGCCCCTAGGGAACACCACCGGCCCCTACGGAACCCTACACAACCCTCCGGAAACTTATGGCACCCTACAAGCTCCTACCAACCCCTGCGGGCACTTACACAACCCTACAGGTCCCTACGGAAATCTACGGGACTCTACGGGCCCCTAGGGAACCCTAGAGATTTCGACGGAACCCTACAGAATACTCCAGGACCCGACAGCACTCTACAAGACCCTTAGCGACACAACGGAACCTCACTAAAACCCTATGGGCTCCTACAGAACACTGCAGGTGCCTACGCAACCCTACAGACCCCTACGGAACCCTACAGACATCTGCTGGCACTTACAGAACCCTGCAGGCCCCTACGGAACCCTACAGGTCCATACAGAACCCCACAGGGCCCTACGGAACTTTACCAGCCACTACGGAACTTGACGGGCCCCTACGGAACCCTGCAGAACCCTCCGGAACCTTACAGAATCCCACAGACTCCTACAGACTCCTGCGGGTACTTACTCAACCCTAGAGGCCCCTACGGAACACTGCCAGCCCCTATGGAAGGAACCCTACGGGCCCCTACAGAACACTACTGGCTCCTGCGGTACTCTACAGGCCTCTAGGGAACCTACGAAGCTCTACGGAGCCCTATGGATCCTTACGGAACAGTACGGGCCCCTTCAGACCTCTGCGGGCACTTATGGAAACCTACCGGACCCTACGGAACTGTACGAGACTCTACAGGCCCCTACGGAACTGTACGAGACTCTACAGGCCCCTAGGGAACACCACCGGCCCCTACGGAACCCTACACAACCCTCTGGAAACTTATGGAACCCTACAAGCTCCTACCAACCCCTGCGGGCACTTACACAACCCTACAGGTCCCTACGGAAATCTACGGGACTCCACGGGCCCCTAGGGAACCCTACAGATCTTGACGGAACCCTACGAGCCCCTCTGGAACCGTACAGAATACTCCAGGACCCGACAGCACTCTACAAGACCCTTAGCGACACAACGGAACCTCACTAAAACCCTATGGGCTCCTACAGAACACTGCAGGTGCCTACGCAACCCTACAGACCCCTACGGAACCCTACAGACATCTGCTGGCACTTACAGAACCCTGCAGGCCCCTACGGAACCCTACAGGTCCATACAGAACCCCACAGGGCCCTACGGAACTTTACCAGCCACTACGGAACTTGACGGGCCCCTACGGAACCCTGCAGAACCCTCCGGAACCTTACAGAATCCCACAGACTCCTACAGACTCCTGCGGGCACTTACTCAACCCTACAGGCCCTTACGGAACACTGCCAGCCCCTATGGAAGGAACCCTACGGGCCCCTACAGAACACTACTGGCTCCTGCGGTACTCTACAGGCCTCTAGGGAACCTACGAAGCTCTACGGAACCCTATGGATCCTTACGGAACAGTACGGGCCCCTTCAGACCTCTGCGGGCACTTATGGAAACCTACCGGACCCTACGGAACTGTACGAGACTCTACAGGCCCCTAGGGAACACCACCGGCCCCTACGGAACCCTACACAACCCTCTGGAAACTTATGGAACCCTACAAGCTCCTACCAACCCCTGCGGGCACTTACACAACCCTACAGGTCCCTACGGAAATCTACGGGACTCCACGGGCCCCTAGGGAACCCTACAGATCTTGACGGAACCCTACGAGCCCCTCTGGAACCGTACAGAATACTCCAGGACCCGACAGCACTCTACAAGACCCTTAGCGACACAACGGAACCTCACTAAAACCCTATGGGCTCCTACAGAACACTGCAGGTGCCTACGGAACCCTACAGACCCCTACGGAACCCTACAGACACCTGCTGGCACTTACAGAACCCTGCAGGCCCCTATGGAACCCTACAGGTCCATACAGAACCCCACAGGGCCCTACGGAACTTTACCAGCCACTACGGAACTCTACGGGCCCCTACGGAACCCTGCAGAACCCTCCGGAACCTTACAGAATCCCACAGACTCCTACAGACTCCTGCGGGCACTTACACAACCCTACAGGCCCTTACGGAACACTGCCAGCCCCTATGGAAGGAACCCTACGGGCCCCTACAGAACACTACTGGCTCCTGCGGTACTCTACAGGCCTCTAGGGAACCTACGAAGCTCTACGGAGCCCTATGGATCCTTATGGAACAGTACGGGCCCCTTCAGACCTCTGCGGGCGCTTATGGAAACCTACAGGCCCCTACGGAACTGTACGAGACTCTACAGGTCCCTAGGGAACACCACCGGCCCCTACGGAACCCTACACAACCCTCCGGAAACTTATGGCACCCTACAAGCTCCTACCAACCCCTGCGGGCACTTACACAACCCTACAGGCCCCTACGGAAATCTACGGGACTCTACGGGCCCCTAGGGAACCCTACAGATTTCGACGGAACCCTACAGAATTTTCCAGGACCCGACAGCACTCTACAAGACCCTTAGCAACACAATGGAACCTCACTAAAACCCTATGGGCTCCTACAGAACACTGCAGGTGCCTACGGAACCCTACAGACCCCTACGGAACCCTACAGACATCTGCTGGCACTTACAGAACCCTGCAGGCCCCTACGGAACCCTACAGGTCCATACAGAACCCCACAGGGCCCTACGGAACTTTACCAGCCACTACGGAACTCTACGGGCCCCTACGGAACCCTGCAGAACCCTCCGGAACCTTACAGAATCCCACAGACTCCTACAGACTCCTGTGGGCACTTACTCAACCCTAAAGGCCCTTACGGAACACTGCCAGCCCCTATGGAAGGAACCCTATGGGCCCCTACAGAACACTACTGGCTCCTGCGGTACTCTACAGGCCTCTAGGGAACCTACGAAGCTCTACGGAACCCTATGGATCCTTACGGAACAGTACGGGCCCCTTCAGACCTCTGCGGGCGCTTATGGAAACCTACCGGACCCTACGGAACTGTACGAGACTCTACAGGCCCCTACGGAACCGTATGAGACTCTACAGGCCCCTAGGGAACACCACCGGCCCCTACGGAACCCTACAGAACCCTCTGGAAACTTATGGAACCCTACAAGCTCCTACCAACCCCTGCGGGCACTTACACAACCCTACAGGTCCCTACGGAAATCTACGGGACTCCACGGGCCCCTAGGGAACCCTACAGATCTTGACGGAACCCTACGAGCCCCTCTGGAACCCTACAGAATACTCCAGGACCTGACAGCACTCTACAAGACCCTTAGCGACACAACGGAATCTCACTAAAACCCTATGGGCTCCTACAGAACACTGCAGGTGCCTACGCAACCCTACAGACCCCTACGGAACCCTACAGACATCTGCTGGCACTTACAGAACCCTGCAGGCCCCTACGGAACCCTACAGGTCCATACAGAACCCCACAGGGCCCTACGGAACTTTACCAGCCACTACGGAACTCTACGGGCCCCTACGGAACCCTGCAGAACCCTCCGGAACCTTACAGAATCCCACAGACTCCTACAGACTCCTGCGGGCACTTACACAACCCTACAGGCCCTTACGGAACACTGCCAGCCCCTATGGAAGGAACCCTACGGGCCCCTACAGAACACTACTGGCTCCTGCGGTACTCTACAGGCCTCTAGGGAACCTACGAAGCTCTACGGAGCCCTATGGATCCTTATGGAACAGTACGGGCCCCTTCAGACCTCTGCGGGCGCTTATGGAAACCTACAGGCCCCTACGGAACTGTACGAGACTCTACAGGTCCCTAGGGAACACCACCGGCCCCTACGGAACCCTACACAACCCTCCGGAAACTTATGGCACCCTACAAGCTCCTACCAACCCCTGCGGGCACTTACACAACCCTACAGGCCCCTACGGAAATCTACGGGACTCTACGGGCCCCTAGGGAACCCTACAGATTTCGACGGAACCCTACAGAATTTTCCAGGACCCGACAGCACTCTACAAGACCCTTAGCAACACAACGGAACCTCACTAAAACCCTATGGGCTCCTACAGAACACTGCAGGCACCTACGGAACCCTACAGACCGCTACGGAACCCTACAGACACCTGCTGGCACTTACAGAACCCTGCAGGCCCCTACGGAACCCTACAGGTCCATACAGAACCCCACAGGGCCCTACGGAACTTTACCAGCCACTACGGAACTCTACGGGCCCCTACGGAACCCTGCAGAACCCTCCGGAACCTTACAGAATCCCACAGACTCCTACAGACTCCTGCGGGCACTTACACAACCCTAGAGGCCCTTACGGAACACTGCCAGCCCCTATGGAAGGAACCCTACGGGCCCCTACAGAACACTACTGGCTCCTGCGGTACTCTACAGGCCTCTAGGGAACCTACGAAGCTCTACGGAACCCTATGGATCCTTACGGAACAGTACGGGCCCCTTCAGACCTCTGCGGGCACTTATGGAAACCTACAGGCCCCGACGGAACTGTACGAGACTCTACAGGCCCCTACGGAACTGTACGAGACTCTACAGGTCCCTAGGGAACACCACCGGCCCCTACGGAACCCTACACAACCCTCCAGAAACATATGGCACCCTACAAGCTCCTACCAACCCCTGCGGGCACTTACACAACCCTACAGGTCCCTACGGAAATCTACGGGACTCCACGGGCCCCTAGGGAACCCTACAGATCTTGACGGAACCCTACGAGCCCCTCTGGAACCCTACAGAATATTCCAGGACCCGACAGCACTCTACAAGACCCTTAGCAACACAATGGAACCTCACTAAAACCCTATGGGCTCCTACAGAACACTGCAGGTGCCTACGGAACCCTACAGACCCCTACGGAACCCTACAGACATCTGCTGGCACTTACAGAACCCTGCAGGCCCCTACGGAACCCTACAGGTCCATACAGAACCCCACAGGGCCCTACGGAACTTTACCAGCCACTACGGAACTCTACGGGCCCCTACGGAACCCTGCAGAACCCTCCGGAACCTTACAGAATCCCACAGACTCCTGCGGGCACATACTCAACCCTACAGGCCCCTACGGAACACTGCCAGCCCCTATGTAAGGAACCCTACGGGCCCCTACAGAACACTACTGGCTCCTGCGGTACTCTACAGGCCTCTAGGGAACCTACGAAGCTCTACGGAGCCCTATGGATCCTTACGGAACAGTACGGGCCCCTTCAGACCTCTGCGGGCGCTTATGGAAACCTACAGGACCCTACGGAACTGTACGAGACTCTACAGGCCCCTAGGAAACACCACCGGCCCCTACGGAACCCTACACAACCCTCCGGAAACTTATGGCACCCTACAAGCTCCTACCAACCCCTGCGGGCACTTACACAACCCTACAGGCCCCTACGGAATACTACCAGCCACTACGGAAACCTATGGCCCCTACGGAACTCTACGGAACCTGACAGAAACACTGTGGGCCCCTACAGGCCCTTGCGGGCACTTGCAGAACTCTGCAGGAACCCACGGAACTTTATGGAACCCTACCAGCCCCTACGGAAGCCTAAAGACCCTTGCAGGCAGTTACGGAACGGTACAGGGCCCTACGGAACTTTACCAGCCACGACGGAACTCTACGGGCCCCTACGGAACCCTGCAGAACCCTCCGGAACCTTACAGAATCCCACAGACTCCTACAGACTCCTGCGGGCACTTACACAACCCTACAGGCCCCTACGGAAATCTACGGGACTCTACGGGCCCCTAGGGAACCCTATAGATTTTGACGGAACCCTACGAGCCCCTCTGGAACCCTACAGAATACTCCAGGACCCGACAGCACTCTACAAGACCCTTAGCAACACAACGGAACCTCACTAAAACCCTATGGGCTCCTACAGAACACTGCAGGCACCTACGGAACCCTACAGACCGCTACGGAACCCTACAGACACCTGCTGGCACTTACAGAACCCTGCAGGCCCCTACGGAACCCTACAGGTCCATACAGAACCCCACAGGGCCCTACGGAACTTTACCAGCCACTACGGAACTCTACGGGCCCCTACGGAACCCTGCAGAACCCTCCGGAACCTTACAGAATCCCACAGACTCCTGCGGGCACTTACACAACCCTAAAGGCCCTTACGGAACACTGCCAGCCCCTATGGAAGGAACCCTACGGGCCCCTACAGAACACTACTGGCTCCTGCGGTACTCTACAGGCCTCTAGGGAACCTACGAAGCTCTACGGAACCCTATGGATCCTTATGGAACAGTACGGGCCCCTTCAGACCTCTGCGGGCGCTTATGGAAACCTACCGGACCCTACGGAACTGTACGAGACTCTACAGGTCCCTAGGGAACACCACCGGCCCCTACGGAACCCTACACAACCCTCCGGAAACATATGGAACCCTACAAGCTCCTACCAACCCCTGCGGGCACTTACACAACCCTACAGGTCCCTACGGAAATCTACGGGACTCTACGGGCCCCTAGGGAACCCTACAGATCTTGACGGAACCCTACGAGCCCCTCTGGAACCCTACAGAATACTCCAGGACCCGACAGCACTCTACAAGACCCTTAGCAACACAACGGAACCTCACTAAAACCCTATGGGCTCCTACAGAACACTGCAGGCGCCTACGGAACCCTACAGACCGCTACGGAACCCTACAGACACCTGCTGGCACTTACAGAACCCTGCAGGCCCCTACGGAACCCTACAGGTCCATACAGAACCCCACAGGGCCCTACGGAACTTTACCAGCCACTACGGAACTCTACGGGCCCCTACGGAACCTTGCAGAACCCTCCGGAACCTTACAGAATCCCACAGACTCCTACAGACTCCTGCGGGCACTTACACAACCCTACAGGCCCCTACAGAACACTGCCAGCCCCTATGGAAGGAACCCTACGGGCCCCTACAGAACACTACTGGCTCCTGCGGTACTCTACAGGCCTCTAGGGAACCTACGAAGCTCTACGGAACCCTATGGATCCTTACGGAACAGTACGGGCCCCTTCAGACCTCTGCGGGCACTTATGGAAACCTACCGGACCCTACGGAACTGTACGAGACTCTACAGGCCCCTACGGAACCGTATGAGACTCTACAGGCCCCTAGGGAACACCACCGGCCCCTACGGAACCCTACACAACCCTCTGGAAACTTATGGAACCCTACAAGCTCCTACCAACCCCTGCGGGCACTTACACAACCCTACAGGTCCCTACGGAAATCTACGGGACTCCACGGGCCCCTAGGGAACCCTACAGATCTTGACGGAACCCTACGAGCCCCTCTGGAACCCTACAGAATACTCCAGGACCCGACAGCACTCTACAAGACCCTTAGCGACACAACGGAACCTCACTAAAACCCTATGGGCTCCTACAGAACACTGCAGGTGCCTACGGAACCCTACAGACCCTTACGGAACCCTACAGACACCTGCTGGCACTTACAGAACCCTGCAGGCCCCTACGGAACCCTACAGGTCCATACAGAACCCCACAGGGCCCTACGGAACTTTACCAGCCACTACGGAACTCTACGGGCCCCTACGGAACCCTGCAGAACCCTCCGGAACCTTACAGAATCCCACAGACTCCTACAGACTCCTGTGGGCACTTACTCAACCCTAAAGGCCCTTACGGAACACTGCCAGCCCCTATGGAAGGAACCCTACGGGCCCCTACAGAACACTACTGGCTCCTGCGGTACTCTACAGGCCTCTAGGGAACCTACGAAGCTCTACGGAACCCTTTGGATCCTTATGGAACAGTACGGGCCCCTTCAGACCTCTGCGGGCGCTTATGGAAACCTACCGGACCCTACGGAACTGTACGAGACTCTACAGGCCCCTACGGAACCGTACGAGACTCTACAGGTCCCTAGGGAACACCACCGGCCCCTACGGAACCCTACACAACCCTCCGGAAACATATGGAACCCTACAAGCTCCTACCAACCCCTGCGGGCACTTACACAACCCTACAGGTCCCTACAGAAATCTACGGGACTCTACGGGCCCCTAGGGAACCCTACAGATCTTGACGGAACCCTACGAGCCCCTCTGGAACCCTACAGAATACTCCAGGACCCGACAGCACTCTACAAGACCCTTAGCAACACAACGGAACCTCACTAAAACCCTATGGGCTCCTACAGAACACTGCAGGTGCCTACGGAACCCTACAGACCCCTACGGAATACTACCAGCCACTACGGAAACCTATGGCCCCTACGGAACTCTACGGAACCTGACAGAAACACTGTGGGCCCCTACAAACCCTTGCGGGCACTTGCAGAACTCTGCAGGAACCCACGGAACTTTATGGAACCCTACCAGCCCCTACGGAAGCCTAAAGACCCTTGCAGGCAGTTACGGAACGGTACAGGGCCCTACGGAACTTTACCAGCCACTACGGAACTCTACGGGCCCCTACGGAACCCTGCAGAACCCTCCGGAACCTTACAGAATCCCACAGACTCCTACAGACTCCTGCGGGCACTTACACAACCCTATAGGCCCCTACGGAAATCTACGGGACTCTACGGGCCCCTAGGGAACCCTATAGATTTTGACGGAACCCTACGAGCCCCTCTGGAACCCTACAGAATACTCCAGGACCTGACAGCACTCTACAAGACCCTTAGCAACACAACGGAACCTCACTAAAACCCTATGGGCTCCTACAGAACACTGCAGGCGCCTACGGAACCCTACAGACCGCTACGGAACCCTACAGACACCTGCTGGCACTTACAGAACCCTGCAGGCCCCTACGGAACCCTACAGGTCCATACAGAACCCCACAGGGCCCTACGAAACTTTACCAGCCACTACGGAACTTGACGGGCCCCTACGGAACCCTGCAGAACCCTCCGGAACCTTACAGAATCCCACAGACTCCTACAGACTCCTGTGGGCACTTACTCAACCCTAAAGGCCCTTACGGAACACTGCCAGCCCCTATGGAAGGAACCCTACGGGCCCCTACAGAACACTACTGGCTCCTGCGGTACTCTACAGGCCTCTAGGGAACCTACGAAGTTCTACGGAACCCTATGGATCCTTACGGAACAGTACAGGCCCCTTCAGACCTCTGCGGGCGCTTATGGAAACCTACAGGACCCTACGGAACTGTACGAGACTCTACAGGTCCCTAGGGAACACCACCGGCCCCTACGGAACCCTACACAACCCTCCGGAAACATATGGAACCCTACAAGCTCCTACCAACCCCTGCGGGCACTTACACAACCCTACAGGTCCCTACGGAAATCTACGGGACTCTACGGGCCCCTAGGGAACCCTACAGATCTTGACGGAACCCTACGAGCCCCTCTGGAACCCTACAGAATACTCCAGGACCCGACAGCACTCTACAAGACCCTTAGCGACACAACGGAACCTCACTAAAACCCTATGGGCTCCTACAGAACACTGCAGGTGCCTACGGAACCCTACAGACCCCTACGGAACCCTACAGACACCTGCTGGCACTTACAGAACCCTGCAGGCCCCTACGGAACCCTACAGGTCCATACAGAACCCCACAGGGCCCTACGGAACTTTACCAGCCACTACGGAACTCTACGGGCCCCTACGGAACCCTGCAGAACCCTCCGGAACCTTACAGAATCCCACAGACTCCTACAGACTCCTGTGGGCACTTACTCAACCCTAAAGGCCCTTACGGAACACTGCCAGCCCCTATGGAAGGAACCCTACGGGCCCCTACAGAACACTACTGGCTCCTGCGGTACTCTACAGGCCTCTAGGGAACCTACGAAGCTCTACGGAACCCTTTGGATCCTTATGGAACAGTACGGGCCCCTTCAGACCTCTGCGGGCGCTTATGGAAACCTACCGGACCCTACGGAACTGTACGAGACTCTACAGGCCCCTACGGAACCGTACGAGACTCTACAGGTCCCTAGGGAACACCACCGGCCCCTACGGAACCCTACACAACCCTCCGGAAACATATGGAACCCTACAAGCTCCTACCAACCCCTGCGGGCACTTACACAACCCTACAGGTCCCTACAGAAATCTACGGGACTCTACGGGCCCCTAGGGAACCCTACAGATCTTGACGGAACCCTACGAGCCCCTCTGGAACCCTACAGAATACTCCAGGACCCGACAGCACTCTACAAGACCCTTAGCAACACAACGGAACCTCACTAAAACCCTATGGGCTCCTACAGAACACTGCAGGTGCCTACGGAACCCTACAGACCCCTACGGAATACTACCAGCCACTACGGAAACCTATGGCCCCTACGGAACTCTACGGAACCTGACAGAAACACTGTGGGCCCCTACAGGCCCTTGCGGGCACTTGCAGAACTCTGCAGGAACCCACGGAACTTTATGGAACCCTACCAGCCCCTACGGAAGCCTAAAGACCCTTGCAGGCAGTTACGGAACGGTACAGGGCCCTACGGAACTTTACCAGCCACGACGGAACTCTACGGGCCCCTACGGAACCCTGCAGAACCCTCCGGAACCTTACAGAATCCCACAGACTCCTACAGACTCCTGCGGGCACTTACACAACCCTATAGGCCCCTACGGAAATCTACGGGACTCTACGGGCCCCTAGGGAACCCTATAGATTTTGACGGAACCCTACGAGCCCCTCTGGAACCCTACAGAATACTCCAGGACCCGACAGCACTCTACAAGACCCTTAGCAACACAACGGAACCTCACTAAAACCCTATGGGCTCCTACAGAACACTGCAGGCGCCTACGGAACCCTACAGACCGGTACGGAACCCTACAGACACCTGCTGGCACTTACAGAACCCTGCAGGCCCCTACGGAACCCTACAGGTCCATACAGAACCCCACAGGGCCCTACGGAACTTTACCAGCCACTACGGAACTCTACGGGCCCCTACGGAACCCTGCAGAACCCTCCGGAACCTTACAGAATCCCACAGACTCCTACAGACTCCTGTGGGCACTTACTCAACCCTAAAGGCCCTTACGGAACACTGCCAGCCCCTATGGAAGGAACCCTACGGGCCCCTACAGAACACTACTGGCTCCTGCGGTACTCTACAGGCCTCTAGGGAACCTACGAAGTTCTACGGAACCCTATGGATCCTTACGGAACAGTACAGGCCCCTTCAGACCTCTGCGGGCGCTTATGGAAACCTACAGGACCCTACGGAACTGTACGAGACTCTACAGGTCCCTAGGGAACACCACCGGCCCCTACGGAACCCTACACAACCCTCCGGAAACATATGGAACCCTACAAGCTCCTACCAACCCCTGCGGGCACTTACACAACCCTACAGGTCCCTACGGAAATCTACGGGACTCTACGGGCCCCTAGGGAACCCTATAGATTTTGACGGAACCCTACGAGCCCCTCTGGAACCCTACAGAATACTCCAGGACCTGACAGCACTCTACAAGACCCTTAGCAACACAACGGAACCTCACTAAAACCCTATGGGCTCCTACAGAACACTGCAGGCGCCTACGGAACCCTACAGACCGCTACGGAACCCTACAGACACCTGCTGGCACTTACAGAACCCTGCAGGCCCCTACGGAACCCTACAGGTCCATACAGAACCCCACAGGGCCCTACGGAACTTTACCAGCCACTACGGAACTCTACGGGCCCCTACGGAACCCTGCAGAACCCTCCGGAACCTTACAGAATCCCACAGACTCCTGCGGGCACTTACTCAACCCTAAAGGCCCTTACGGAACACTGCCAGCCCCTATGGAAGGAACCCTACGGGCCCCTACAGAACACTACTGGCTCCTGCGGTACTCTACAGGCCTCTAGGGAACCTACGAAGTTCTACGGAACCCTATGGATCCTTACGGAACAGTACAGGCCCCTTCAGACCTCTGCGGGCGCTTATGGAAACCTACAGGACCCTACGGAACTGTACGAGACTCTACAGGTCCCTAGGGAACACCACCGGCCCCTACGGAACCCTACACAACCCTCCGGAAACATATGGAACCCTACAAGCTCCTACCAACCCCTGCGGGCACTTACACAACCCTACAGGTCCCTACGGAAATCTACGGGACTCTACGGGCCCCTAGGGAACCCTACAGATCTTGACGGAACCCTACGAGCCCCTCTGGAACCCTACAGAATACTCCAGGACCCGACAGCACTCTACAAGACCCTTAGCGACACAACGGAACCTCACTAAAACCCTATGGGCTCCTACAGAACACTGCAGGTGCCTACGGAACCCTACAGACCCCTACGGAACCCTACAGACACCTGCTGGCACTTACAGAACCCTGCAGGCCCCTACGGAACCCTACAGGTCCATACAGAACCCCACAGGGCCCTACGGAACTTTACCAGCCACTACGGAACTCTACGGGCCCCTACGGAACCCTGCAGAACCCTCCGGAACCTTACAGAATCCCACAGACTCCTACAGACTCCTGTGGGCACTTACTCAACCCTAAAGGCCCTTACGGAACACTGCCAGCCCCTATGGAAGGAACCCTACGGGCCCCTACAGAACACTACTGGCTCCTGCGGTACTCTACAGGCCTCTAGGGAACCTACGAAGCTCTACGGAACCCTTTGGATCCTTATGGAACAGTACGGGCCCCTTCAGACCTCTGCGGGCGCTTATGGAAACCTACCGGACCCTACGGAACTGTACGAGACTCTACAGGCCCCTACGGAACCGTACGAGACTCTACAGGTCCCTAGGGAACACCACCGGCCCCTACGGAACCCTACACAACCCTCCGGAAACATATGGAACCCTACAAGCTCCTACCAACCCCTGCGGGCACTTACACAACCCTACAGGTCCCTACAGAAATCTACGGGACTCTACGGGCCCCTAGGGAACCCTACAGATCTTGACGGAACCCTACGAGCCCCTCTGGAACCCTACAGAATACTCCAGGACCCGACAGCACTCTACAAGACCCTTAGCAACACAACGGAACCTCACTAAAACCCTATGGGCTCCTACAGAACACTGCAGGTGCCTACGGAACCCTACAGACCCCTACGGAATACTACCAGCCACTACGGAAACCTATGGCCCCTACGGAACTCTACGGAACCTGACAGAAACACTGTGGGCCCCTACAGGCCCTTGCGGGCACTTGCAGAACTCTGCAGGAACCCACGGAACTTTATGGAACCCTACCAGCCCCTACGGAAGCCTAAAGACCCTTGCAGGCAGTTACGGAACGGTACAGGGCCCTACGGAACTTTACCAGCCACGACGGAACTCTACGGGCCCCTACGGAACCCTGCAGAACCCTCCGGAACCTTACAGAATCCCACAGACTCCTACAGACTCCTGCGGGCACTTACACAACCCTATAGGCCCCTACGGAAATCTACGGGACTCTACGGGCCCCTAGGGAACCCTATAGATTTTGACGGAACCCTACGAGCCCCTCTGGAACCCTACAGAATACTCCAGGACCCGACAGCACTCTACAAGACCCTTAGCAACACAACGGAACCTCACTAAAACCCTATGGGCTCCTACAGAACACTGCAGGCGCCTACGGAACCCTACAGACCGGTACGGAACCCTACAGACACCTGCTGGCACTTACAGAACCCTGCAGGCCCCTACGGAACCCTACAGGTCCATACAGAACCCCACAGGGCCCTACGGAACTTTACCAGCCACTACGGAACTCTACGGGCCCCTACGGAACCCTGCAGAACCCTCCGGAACCTTACAGAATCCCACAGACTCCTACAGACTCCTGTGGGCACTTACTCAACCCTAAAGGCCCTTACGGAACACTGCCAGCCCCTATGGAAGGAACCCTACGGGCCCCTACAGAACACTACTGGCTCCTGCGGTACTCTACAGGCCTCTAGGGAACCTACGAAGTTCTACGGAACCCTATGGATCCTTACGGAACAGTACAGGCCCCTTCAGACCTCTGCGGGCGCTTATGGAAACCTACAGGACCCTACGGAACTGTACGAGACTCTACAGGTCCCTAGGGAACACCACCGGCCCCTACGGAACCCTACACAACCCTCCGGAAACATATGGAACCCTACAAGCTCCTACCAACCCCTGCGGGCACTTACACAACCCTACAGGTCCCTACGGAAATCTACGGGACTCTACGGGCCCCTAGGGAACCCTATAGATTTTGACGGAACCCTACGAGCCCCTCTGGAACCCTACAGAATACTCCAGGACCTGACAGCACTCTACAAGACCCTTAGCAACACAACGGAACCTCACTAAAACCCTATGGGCTCCTACAGAACACTGCAGGCGCCTACGGAACCCTACAGACCGCTACGGAACCCTACAGACACCTGCTGGCACTTACAGAACCCTGCAGGCCCCTACGGAACCCTACAGGTCCATACAGAACCCCACAGGGCCCTACGGAACTTTACCAGCCACTACGGAACTCTACGGGCCCCTACGGAACCCTGCAGAACCCTCCGGAACCTTACAGAATCCCACAGACTCCTGCGGGCACTTACTCAACCCTAAAGGCCCTTACGGAACACTGCCAGCCCCTATGGAAGGAACCCTACGGGCCCCTACAGAACACTACTGGCTCCTGCGGTACTCTACAGGCCTCTAGGGAACCTACGAAGTTCTACGGAACCCTATGGATCCTTACGGAACAGTACAGGCCCCTTCAGACCTCTGCGGGCGCTTATGGAAACCTACAGGACCCTACGGAACTGTACGAGACTCTACAGGTCCCTAGGGAACACCACCGGCCCCTACGGAACCCTACACAACCCTCCGGAAACATATGGAACCCTACAAGCTCCTACCAACCCCTGCGGGCACTTACACAACCCTACAGGTCCCTACGGAAATCTACGGGACTCTACGGGCCCCTAGGGAACCCTACAGATCTTGACGGAACCCTACGAGCCCCTCTGGAACCCTACAGAATACTCCAGGACCCGACAGCACTCTACAAGACCCTTAGCGACACAACGGAACCTCACTAAAACCCTATGGGCTCCTACAGAACACTGCAGGTGCCTACGGAACCCTACAGACCCCTACGGAACCCTACAGACACCTGCTGGCACTTACAGAACCCTGCAGGCCCCTACGGAACCCTACAGGTCCATACAGAACCCCACAGGGCCCTACGGAACTTTACCAGCCACTACGGAACTCTACGGGCCCCTACGGAACCCTGCAGAACCCTCCGGAACCTTACAGAATCCCACAGACTCCTACAGACTCCTGTGGGCACTTACTCAACCCTAAAGGCCCTTACGGAACACTGCCAGCCCCTATGGAAGGAACCCTACGGGCCCCTACAGAACACTACTGGCTCCTGCGGTACTCTACAGGCCTCTAGGGAACCTACGAAGCTCTACGGAACCCTTTGGATCCTTATGGAACAGTACGGGCCCCTTCAGACCTCTGCGGGCGCTTATGGAAACCTACAGGACCCTACGGAACTGTACGAGACTCTACAGGCCCCTACGGAACCGTACGAGACTCTACAGGTCCCTAGGGAACACCACCGGCCCCTACGGAACCCTACACAACCCTCCGGAAACATATGGAACCCTACAAGCTCCTACCAACCCCTGCGGGCACTTACACAACCCTACAGGTCCCTACAGAAATCTACGGGACTCTACGGGCCCCTAGGGAACCCTACAGATCTTGACGGAACCCTACGAGCCCCTCTGGAACCCTACAGAATACTCCAGGACCCGACAGCACTCTACAAGACCCTTAGCAACACAACGGAACCTCACTAAAACCCTATGGGCTCCTACAGAACACTGCAGGTGCCTACGGAACCCTACAGACCCCTACGGAATACTACCAGCCACTACGGAAACCTATGGCCCCTACGGAACTCTACGGAACCTGACAGAAACACTGTGGGCCCCTACAGGCCCTTGCGGGCACTTGCAGAACTCTGCAGGAACCCACGGAACTTTATGGAACCCTACCAGCCCCTACGGAAGCCTAAAGACCCTTGCAGGCAGTTACGGAACGGTACAGGGCCCTACGGAACTTTACTAGCCACGACGGAACTCTACGGGCCCCTACGGAACCCTGCAGAACCCTCCGGAACCTTACAGAATCCCACAGACTCCTACAGACTCCTGCGGGCACTTACACAACCCTATAGGCCCCTACGGAAATCTACGGGACTCTACGGGCCCCTAGGGAACCCTATAGATTTTGACGGAACCCTACGAGCCCCTCTGGAACCCTACAGAATACTCCAGGACCCGACAGCACTCTACAAGACCCTTAGCAACACAACGGAACCTCACTAAAACCCTATGGGCTCCTACAGAACACTGCAGGCGCCTACGGAACCCTACAGACCGCTACGGAACCCTACAGACACCTGCTGGCACTTACAGAACCCTGCAGGCCCCTACGGAACCCTACAGGTCCATACAGAACCCCACAGGGCCCTACGGAACTTTACCAGCCACTACGGAACTCTACGGGCCCCTACGGAACCCTGCAGAACCCTCCGGAACCTTACAGAATCCCACAGACTCCTGCGGGCACTTACTCAACCCTAAAGGCCCTTACGGAACACTGCCAGCCCCTATGGAAGGAACCCTACGGGCCCCTACAGAACACTACTGGCTCCTGCGGTACTCTACAGGCCTCTAGGGAACCTACGAAGTTCTACGGAACCCTATGGATCCTTACGGAACAGTACAGGCCCCTTCAGACCTCTGCGGGCGCTTATGGAAACCTACAGGACCCTACGGAACTGTACGAGACTCTACAGGTCCCTAGGGAACACCACCGGCCCCTACGGAACCCTACACAACCCTCCGGAAACATATGGAACCCTACAAGCTCCTACCAACCCCTGCGGGCACTTACACAACCCTACAGGTCCCTACGGAAATCTACGGGACTCTACGGGCCCCTAGGGAACCCTACAGATCTTGACGGAACCCTACGAGCCCCTCTGGAACCCTACAGAATACTCCAGGACCCGACAGCACTCTACAAGACCCTTAGCAACACAACGGAACCTCACTAAAACCCTATGGGCTCCTACAGAACACTGCAGGTGCCTACGGAACCCTACAGACCCCTACGGAACCCTACAGACACCTGCTGGCACTTACAGAACCCTGCAGGCCCCTACGGAACCCTACAGGTCCATACAGAACCCCACAGGGCCCTACGGAACTTTACCAGCCACTACGGAACTCTACGGGCCCCTACGGAACCCTGCAGAACCCTCCGGAACCTTACAGAATCCCACAGACTCCTACAGACTCCTGTGGGCACTTACTCAACCCTAAAGGCCCTTACGGAACACTGCCAGCCCCTATGGAAGGAACCCTACGGGCCCCTACAGAACACTACTGGCTCCTGCGGTACTCTACAGGCCTCTAGGGAACCTACGAAGCTCTACGGAACCCTTTGGATCCTTATGGAACAGTACGGGCCCCTTCAGACCTCTGCGGGCGCTTATGGAAACCTACCGGACCCTACGGAACTGTACGAGACTCTACAGGCCCCTACGGAACCGTACGAGACTCTACAGGTCCCTAGGGAACACCACCGGCCCCTACGGAACCCTACACAACCCTCCGGAAACATATGGAACCCTACAAGCTCCTACCAACCCCTGCGGGCACTTACACAACCCTACAGGTCCCTACAGAAATCTACGGGACTCTACGGGCCCCTAGGGAACCCTACAGATCTTGACGGAACCCTACGAGCCCCTCTGGAACCCTACAGAATACTCCAGGACCCGACAGCACTCTACAAGACCCTTAGCAACACAACGGAACCTCACTAAAACCCTATGGGCTCCTACAGAACACTGCAGGTGCCTACGGAACCCTACAGACCCCTACGGAATACTACCAGCCACTACGGAAACCTATGGCCCCTACGGAACTCTACGGAACCTGACAGAAACACTGTGGGCCCCTACAGGCCCTTGCGGGCACTTGCAGAACTCTGCAGGAACCCACGGAACTTTATGGAACCCTACCAGCCCATACGGAAGCCTAAAGACCCTTGCAGGCAGTTACGGAACGGTACAGGGCCCTACGGAACTTTACCAGCCACGACGGAACTCTACGGGCCCCTACGGAACCCTGCAGAACCCTCCGGAACCTTACAGAATCCCACAGACTCCTACAGACTCCTGCGGGCACTTACACAACCCTATAGGCCCCTACGGAAATCTACGGGACTCTACGGGCCCCTAGGGAACCCTATAGATTTTGACGGAACCCTACGAGCCCCTCTGGAACCCTACAGAATACTCCAGGACCCGACAGCACTCTACAAGACCCTTAGCAACACAACGGAACCTCACTAAAACCCTATGGGCTCCTACAGAACACTGCAGGCACCTACGGAACCCTACAGACCGCTACGGAACCCTACAGACACCTGCTGGCACTTACAGAACCCTGCAGGCCCCTACGGAACCCTACAGGTCCATACAGAACCCCACAGGGCCCTACGGAACTTTACCAGCCACTACGGAACTCTACGGGCCCCTACGGAACCCTGCAGAACCCTCCGGAACCTTACAGAATCCCACAGACTCCTGCGGGCACTTACACAACCCTAAAGGCCCTTACGGAACACTGCCAGCCCCTATGGAAGGAACCCTACGGGCCCCTACAGAACACTACTGGCTCCTGCGGTACTCTACAGGCCTCTAGGGAACCTACGAAGCTCTACGGAACCCTATGGATCCTTACGGAACAGTACGGGCCCCTTCAGACCTCTGCGGGCGCTTATGGAAACCTACAGGACCCTACGGAACTGTACGAGACTCTACAGGTCCCTAGGGAACACCACCGGCCCCTACGGAACCCTACACAACCCTCCGGAAACATATGGAACCCTACAAGCTCCTACCAACCCCTGCGGGCACTTACACAACCCTACAGGTCCCTACGGAAATCTACGGGACTCTACGGGCCCCTAGGGAACCCTACAGATCTTGACGGAACCCTACGAGCCCCTCTGGAACCCTACAGAATACTCCAGGACCCGACAGCACTCTACAAGACCCTTAGCAACACAACGGAACCTCACTAAAACCCTATGGGCTCCTACAGAACACTGCAGGCGCCTACGGAACCCTACAGACCGCTACGGAACCCTACAGACACCTGCTGGCACTTACAGAACCCTGCAGGCCCCTACGGAACCCTACAGGTCCATACAGAACCCCACAGGGCCCTACGGAACTTTACCAGCCACTACGGAACTCTACGGGCCCCTACGGAACCTTGCAGAACCCTCCGGAACCTTACAGAATCCCACAGACTCCTACAGACTCCTGCGGGCACTTACACAACCCTACAGGCCCCTACAGAACACTGCCAGCCCCTATGGAAGGAACCCTACGGGCCCCTACAGAACACTACTGGCTCCTGCGGTACTCTACAGGCCTCTAGGGAACCTACGAAGCTCTACGGAACCCTATGGATCCTTACGGAACAGTACGGGCCCCTTCAGACCTCTGCGGGCACTTATGGAAACCTACAGGACCCTACGGAACTGTACGAGACTCTACAGGCCCCTACGGAACCGTATGAGACTCTACAGGCCCCTAGGGAACACCACCGGCCCCTACGGAACCCTACACAACCCTCTGGAAACTTATGGAACCCTACAAGCTCCTACCAACCCCTGCGGGCACTTACACAACCCTACAGGTCCCTACGGAAATCTACGGGACTCCACGGGCCCCTAGGGAACCCTACAGATCTTGACGGAACCCTACGAGCCCCTCTGGAACCCTACAGAATACTCCAGGACCCGACAGCACTCTACAAGACCCTTAGCGACACAACGGAACCTCACTAAAACCCTATGGGCTCCTACAGAACACTGCAGGTGCCTACGGAACCCTACAGACCCCTACGGAACCCTACAGACACCTGCTGGCACTTACAGAACCCTGCAGGCCCCTACGGAACCCTACAGGTCCATACAGAACCCCACAGGGCCCTACGGAACTTTACCAGCCACTACGGAACTCTACGGGCCCCTACGGAACCCTGCAGAACCCTCCGGAACCTTACAGAATCCCACAGACTCCTACAGACTCCTGTGGGCACTTACTCAACCCTAAAGGCCCTTACGGAACACCGCCAGCCCCTATGGAAGGAACCCTACGGGCCCCTACAGAACACTACTGGCTCCTGCGGTACTCTACAGGCCTCTAGGGAACCTACGAAGCTCTACGGAACCCTTTGGATCCTTATGGAACAGTACGGGCCCCTTCAGACCTCTGCGGGCGCTTATGGAAACCTACCGGACCCTACGGAACTGTACGAGACTCTACAGGCCCCTACGGAACCGTACGAGACTCTACAGGTCCCTAGGGAACACCACCGGCCCCTACGGAACCCTACACAACCCTCCGGAAACATATGGAACCCTACAAGCTCCTACCAACCCCTGCGGGCACTTACACAACCCTACAGGTCCCTACAGAAATCTACGGGACTCTACGGGCCCCTAGGGAACCCTACAGATCTTGACGGAACCCTACGAGCCCCTCTGGAACCCTACAGAATACTCCAGGACCCGACAGCACTCTACAAGACCCTTAGCAACACAACGGAACCTCACTAAAACCCTATGGGCTCCTACAGAACACTGCAGGTGCCTACGGAACCCTACAGACCCCTACGGAATACTACCAGCCACTACGGAAACCTATGGCCCCTACGGAACTCTACGGAACCTGACAGAAACACTGTGGGCCCCTACAGGCCCTTGCGGGCACTTGCAGAACTCTGCAGGAACCCACGGAACTTTATGGAACCCTACCAGCCCCTACGGAAGCCTAAAGACCCTTGCAGGCAGTTACGGAACGGTACAGGGCCCTACGGAACTTTACCAGCCACTACGGAACTCTACGCGCCCCTACGGAACCCTGCAGAACCCTCCGGAACCTTACAGAATCCCACAGACTCCTACAGACTCCTGCGGGCACTTACACAACCCTATAGGCCCCTACGGAAATCTACGGGACTCTACGGGCCCCTAGGGAACCCTATAGATTTTGACGGAACCCTACGAGCCCCTCTGGAACCCTACAGAATACTCCAGGACCTGACAGCACTCTACAAGACCCTTAGCAACACAACGGAACCTCACTAAAACCCTATGGGCTCCTACAGAACACTGCAGGCGCCTACGGAACCCTACAGACCGCTACGGAACCCTACAGGCACCTGCTGGCACTTACAGAACCCTGCAGGCCCCTACGGAACCCTACAGGTCCATACAGAACCCCACAGGGCCCTACGGAACTTTACCAGCCACTACGGAACTCTACGGGCCCCTACGGAACCCTGCAGAACCCTCCGGAACCTTACAGAATCCCACAGACTCCTGCGGGCACTTACTCAACCCTAAAGGCCCTTACGGAACACTGCCAGCCCCTATGGAAGGAACCCTACGGGCCCCTACAGAACACTACTGACTCCTTCGGTACTCTACAGGCCTCTAGGGAACCTACGAAGCTCTACGGAACCCTATGGATCCTTACGGAACAGTACAGGCCCCTTCAGACCTCTGCGGGCGCTTATGGAAACCTACAGGACCCTACGGAACTGTACGAGACTCTACAGGTCCCTAGGGAACACCACCGGCCCCTACGGAACCCTACACAACCCTCCGGAAACATATGGAACCCTACAAGCTCCTACCAACCCCTGCGGGCACTTACACAACCCTACAGGTCCCTACGGAAATCTACGGGACTCTACGGGCCCCTAGGGAACCCTACAGATCTTGACGGAACCCTACGAGCCCCTCTGGAACCCTACAGAATACTCCAGGACCCGACAGCACTCTACAAGACCCTTAGCGACACAACGGAACCTCACTAAAACCCTATGGGCTCCTACAGAACACTGCAGGTGCCTACGGAACCCTACAGACCCCTACGGAACCCTACAGACACCTGCTGGCACTTACAGAACCCTGCAGGCCCCTACGGAACCCTACAGGTCCATACAGAACCCCACAGGGCCCTACGGAACTTTACCAGCCACTACGGAACTCTACGGGCCCCTACGGAACCCTGCAGAACCCTCCGGAACCTTACAGAATCCCACAGACTCCTACAGACTCCTGTGGGCACTTACTCAACCCTACAGGCCCTTACGGAACACTGCCAGCCCCTATGGAAGGAACCCTACGGGCCCCTACAGAACACTACTGGCTCCTGCGGTACTCTACAGGCCTCTAGGGAACCTACGAAGCTCTACGGAACCCTTTGGATCCTTATGGAACAGTACGGGCCCCTTCAGACCTCTGCGGGCGCTTATGGAAACCTACCGGACCCTACGGAACTGTACGAGACTCTACAGGCCCCTACGGAACCGTACGAGACTCTACAGGTCCCTAGGGAACACCACCGGCCCCTACGGAACCCTACACAACCCTCCGGAAACATATGGAACCCTACAAGCTCCTACCAACCCCTGCGGGCACTTACACAACCCTACAGGTCCCTACGGAAATCTACGGGACTCTACGGGCCCCTAGGGAAGCCTACAGATCTTGACGGAACCCTACGAGCCCCTCTGGAACCCTACAGAATACTCCAGGACCCGACAGCACTCTACAAGACCCTTAGCAACACAACGGAACCTCACTAAAACCCTATGGGCTCCTACAGAACACTGCAGGTGCCTACGGAACCCTACAGACCCCTACGGAATACTACCAGCCACTACGGAAACCTATGGCCCCTACGGAACTCTACGGAACCTGACAGAAACACTGTGGGCCCCTACAGGCCCTTGCGGGCACTTGCAGAACTCTGCAGGAACCCACGGAACTTTATGGAACCCTACCAGCCCCTACGGAAGCCTAAAGACCCTTGCAGGCAGTTACGGAACGGTACAGGGCCCTACGGAACTTTACCAGCCACTACGGAACTCTACGCGCCCCTACGGAACCCTGCAGAACCCTCCGGAACCTTACAGAATCCCACAGACTCCTACAGACTCCTGCGGGCACTTACACAACCCTATAGGCCCCTACGGAAATCTACGGGACTCTACGGGCCCCTAGGGAACCCTATAGATTTTGACGGAACCCTACGAGCCCCTCTGGAACCCTACAGAATACTCCAGGACCCGACAGCACTCTACAAGACCCTTAGCAACACAACGGAACCTCACTAAAACCCTATGGGCTCCTACAGAACACTGCAGGCACCTACGGAACCCTACAGACCGCTACGGAACCCTACAGACACCTGCTGGCACTTACAGAACCCTGCAGGCCCCTACGGAACCCTACAGGTCCATACAGAACCCCACAGGGCCCTACGGAACTTTACCAGCCACTACGGAACTCTACGGGCCCCTACGGAACCCTGCAGAACCCTCCGGAACCTTACAGAATCCCACAGACTCCTGCGGGCACTTACTCAACCCTACAGGCCCCTACGGAACACTGCCAGCCCCTATGGAAGGAACCCTACGGGCCCCTACAGAACACTACTAGCTCCTGCGGTACTCTACAGGCCTCTAGGGAACCTACGAAGCTCTACGGAGCCCTATGGATCCTTACGGAACAGTACGGGCCCCTTCAGACCTCTGCGGGCACTTATGGAAACCTACCGGACCCTACGGAACTGTACGAGACTCTACAGGCCCCTACGGAACCGTATGAGACTCTACAGGTCCCTAGGGAACACCACCGGCCCCTACGGAACCCTATACAACCCTCCGGAAACATATGGAACCCTACAAGCTCCTACCAACCCCTGCGGGCACTTACACAACCCTACAGGTCCCTACAGAAATCTACGGGACTCTACGGGCCCCTAGGGAACCCTACAGATCTTGACGGAACCCTACGAGCCCCTCTGGAACCCTACAGAATACTCCAGGACCCGACAGCACTCTACAAGACCCTTAGCAACACAACGGAACCTCACTAAAACCCTATGGGCTCCTACAGAACACTGCAGGTGCCTACGGAACCCTACAGACCCCTACGGAATACTACCAGCCACTACGGAAACCTATGGCCCCTACGGAACTCTACGGAACCTGACAGAAACACTGTGGGCCCCTACAGGCCCTTGCGGGCACTTGCAGAACTCTGCAGGAACCCACGGAACTTTATGGAACCCTACCAGCCCCTACGGAAGCCTAAAGACCCTTGCAGGCAGTTACGGAACGGTACAGGGCCCTACGGAACTTTACCAGCCACGACGGAACTCTACGGGCCCCTACGGAACCCTGCAGAACCCTCCGGAACCTTACAGAATCCCACAGACTCCTACAGACTCCTGCGGGCACTTACACAACCCTATAGGCCCCTACGGAAATCTACGGGACTCTACGGGCCCCTAGGGAACCCTATAGATTTTGACGGAACCCTACGAGCCCCTCTGGAACCCTACAGAATACTCCAGGACCCGACAGCACTCTACAAGACCCTTAGCAACACAACGGAACCTCACTAAAACCCTATGGGCTCCTACAGAACACTGCAGGCGCCTACGGAACCCTACAGACCGGTACGGAACCCTACAGACACCTGCTGGCACTTACAGAACCCTGCAGGCCCCTACGGAACCCTACAGGTCCATACAGAACCCCACAGGGCCCTACGGAACTTTACCAGCCACTACGGAACTCTACGGGCCCCTACGGAACCCTGCAGAACCCTCCGGAACCTTACAGAATCCCACAGACTCCTACAGACTCCTGCGGGCACTTACTCAACCCTAAAGGCCCTTACGGAACACTGCCAGCCCCTATGGAAGGAACCCTACGGGCCCCTACAGAACACTACTGGCTCCTGCGGTACTCTACAGGCCTCTAGGGAACCTACGAAGTTCTACGGAACCCTATGGATCCTTACGGAACAGTACAGGCCCCTTCAGACCTCTGCGGGCGCTTATGGAAACCTACAGGACCCTACGGAACTGTACGAGACTCTACAGGTCCCTAGGGAACACCACCGGCCCCTACGGAACCCTACACAACCCTCCGGAAACATATGGAACCCTACAAGCTCCTACCAACCCCTGCGGGCACTTACACAACCCTACAGGTCCCTACGGAAATCTACGGGACTCTACGGGCCCCTAGGGAACCCTATAGATTTTGACGGAACCCTACGAGCCCCTCTGGAACCCTACAGAATACTCCAGGACCTGACAGCACTCTACAAGACCCTTAGCAACACAACGGAACCTCACTAAAACCCTATGGGCTCCTACAGAACACTGCAGGCGCCTACGGAACCCTACAGACCGCTACGGAACCCTACAGACACCTGCTGGCACTTACAGAACCCTGCAGGCCCCTACGGAACCCTACAGGTCCATACAGAACCCCACAGGGCCCTACGGAACTTTACCAGCCACTACGGAACTCTACGGGCCCCTACGGAACCCTGCAGAACCCTCCGGAACCTTACAGAATCCCACAGACTCCTGCGGGCACTTACTCAACCCTAAAGGCCCTTACGGAACACTGCCAGCCCCTATGGAAGGAACCCTACGGGCCCCTACAGAACACTACTGGCTCCTGCGGTACTCTACAGGCCTCTAGGGAACCTACGAAGTTCTACGGAACCCTATGGATCCTTACGGAACAGTACGGGCCCCTTCAGACCTCTGCGGGCGCTTATGGAAACCTACAGGACCCTACGGAACTGTACGAGACTCTACAGGTCCCTAGGGAACACCACCGGCCCCTACGGAACCCTACACAACCCTCCGGAAACATATGGAACCCTACAAGCTCCTACCAACCCCTGCGGGCACTTACACAACCCTACAGGTCCCTACGGAAATCTACGGGACTCTACGGGCCCCTAGGGAACCCTACAGATCTTGACGGAACCCTACGAGCCCCTCTGGAACCCTACAGAATACTCCAGGACCCGACAGCACTCTACAAGACCCTTAGCGACACAACGGAACCTCACTAAAACCCTATGGGCTCCTACAGAACACTGCAGGTGCCTACGGAACCCTACAGACCCCTACGGAACCCTACAGACACCTGCTGGCACTTACAGAACCCTGCAGGCCCCTACGGAACCCTACAGGTCCATACAGAACCCCACAGGGCCCTACGGAACTTTACCAGCCACTACGGAACTCTACGGGCCCCTACGGAACCCTGCAGAACCCTCCGGAACCTTACAGAATCCCACAGACTCCTACAGACTCCTGTGGGCACTTACTCAACCCTAAAGGCCCTTACGGAACACTGCCAGCCCCTATGGAAGGAACCCTACGGGCCCCTACAGAACACTACTGGCTCCTGCGGTACTCTACAGGCCTCTAGGGAACCTACGAAGCTCTACGGAACCCTTTGGATCCTTATGGAACAGTACGGGCCCCTTCAGACCTCTGCGGGCGCTTATGGAAACCTACAGGACCCTACGGAACTGTACGAGACTCTACAGGCCCCTACGGAACCGTACGAGACTCTACAGGTCCCTAGGGAACACCACCGGCCCCTACGGAACCCTACACAACCCTCCGGAAACATATGGAACCCTACAAGCTCCTACCAACCCCTGCGGGCACTTACACAACCCTACAGGTCCCTACAGAAATCTACGGGACTCTACGGGCCCCTAGGGAACCCTACAGATCTTGACGGAACCCTACGAGCCCCTCTGGAACCCTACAGAATACTCCAGGACCCGACAGCACTCTACAAGACCCTTAGCAACACAACGGAACCTCACTAAAACCCTATGGGCTCCTACAGAACACTGCAGGTGCCTACGGAACCCTACAGACCCCTACGGAATACTACCAGCCACTACGGAAACCTATGGCCCCTACGGAACTCTACGGAACCTGACAGAAACACTGTGGGCCCCTACAGGCCCTTGCGGGCACTTGCAGAACTCTGCAGGAACCCACGGAACTTTATGGAACCCTACCAGCCCCTACGGAAGCCTAAAGACCCTTGCAGGCAGTTACGGAACGGTACAGGGCCCTACGGAACTTTACTAGCCACGACGGAACTCTACGGGCCCCTACGGAACCCTGCAGAACCCTCCGGAACCTTACAGAATCCCACAGACTCCTACAGACTCCTGCGGGCACTTACACAACCCTATAGGCCCCTACGGAAATCTACGGGACTCTACGGGCCCCTAGGGAACCCTATAGATTTTGACGGAACCCTACGAGCCCCTCTGGAACCCTACAGAATACTCCAGGACCCGACAGCACTCTACAAGACCCTTAGCAACACAACGGAACCTCACTAAAACCCTATGGGCTCCTACAGAACACTGCAGGCGCCTACGGAACCCTACAGACCGCTACGGAACCCTACAGACACCTGCTGGCACTTACAGAACCCTGCAGGCCCCTACGGAACCCTACAGGTCCATACAGAACCCCACAGGGCCCTACGGAACTTTACCAGCCACTACGGAACTCTACGGGCCCCTACGGAACCCTGCAGAACCCTCCGGAACCTTACAGAATCCCACAGACTCCTGCGGGCACTTACTCAACCCTAAAGGCCCTTACGGAACACTGCCAGCCCCTATGGAAGGAACCCTACGGGCCCCTACAGAACACTACTGGCTCCTGCGGTACTCTACAGGCCTCTAGGGAACCTACGAAGTTCTACGGAACCCTATGGATCCTTACGGAACAGTACAGGCCCCTTCAGACCTCTGCGGGCGCTTATGGAAACCTACAGGACCCTACGGAACTGTACGAGACTCTACAGGTCCCTAGGGAACACCACCGGCCCCTACGGAACCCTACACAACCCTCCGGAAACATATGGAACCCTACAAGCTCCTACCAACCCCTGCGGGCACTTACACAACCCTACAGGTCCCTACGGAAATCTACGGGACTCTACGGGCCCCTAGGGAACCCTACAGATCTTGACGGAACCCTACGAGCCCCTCTGGAACCCTACAGAATACTCCAGGACCCGACAGCACTCTACAAGACCCTTAGCAACACAACGGAACCTCACTAAAACCCTATGGGCTCCTACAGAACACTGCAGGTGCCTACGGAACCCTACAGACCCCTACGGAACCCTACAGACACCTGCTGGCACTTACAGAACCCTGCAGGCCCCTACGGAACCCTACAGGTCCATACAGAACCCCACAGGGCCCTACGGAACTTTACCAGCCACTACGGAACTCTACGGGCCCCTACGGAACCCTGCAGAACCCTCCGGAACCTTACAGAATCCCACAGACTCCTACAGACTCCTGTGGGCACTTACTCAACCCTAAAGGCCCTTACGGAACACTGCCAGCCCCTATGGAAGGAACCCTACGGGCCCCTACAGAACACTACTGGCTCCTGCGGTACTCTACAGGCCTCTAGGGAACCTACGAAGCTCTACGGAACCCTTTGGATCCTTATGGAACAGTACGGGCCCCTTCAGACCTCTGCGGGCGCTTATGGAAACCTACCGGACCCTACGGAACTGTACGAGACTCTACAGGCCCCTACGGAACCGTACGAGACTCTACAGGTCCCTAGGGAACACCACCGGCCCCTACGGAACCCTACACAACCCTCCGGAAACATATGGAACCCTACAAGCTCCTACCAACCCCTGCGGGCACTTACACAACCCTACAGGTCCCTACAGAAATCTACGGGACTCTACGGGCCCCTAGGGAACCCTACAGATCTTGACGGAACCCTACGAGCCCCTCTGGAACCCTACAGAATACTCCAGGACCCGACAGCACTCTACAAGACCCTTAGCAACACAACGGAACCTCACTAAAACCCTATGGGCTCCTACAGAACACTGCAGGTGCCTACGGAACCCTACAGACCCCTACGGAATACTACCAGCCACTACGGAAACCTATGGCCCCTACGGAACTCTACGGAACCTGACAGAAACACTGTGGGCCCCTACAGGCCCTTGCGGGCACTTGCAGAACTCTGCAGGAACCCACGGAACTTTATGGAACCCTACCAGCCCATACGGAAGCCTAAAGACCCTTGCAGGCAGTTACGGAACGGTACAGGGCCCTACGGAACTTTACCAGCCACGACGGAACTCTACGGGCCCCTACGGAACCCTGCAGAACCCTCCGGAACCTTACAGAATCCCACAGACTCCTACAGACTCCTGCGGGCACTTACACAACCCTATAGGCCCCTACGGAAATCTACGGGACTCTACGGGCCCCTAGGGAACCCTATAGATTTTGACGGAACCCTACGAGCCCCTCTGGAACCCTACAGAATACTCCAGGACCCGACAGCACTCTACAAGACCCTTAGCAACACAACGGAACCTCACTAAAACCCTATGGGCTCCTACAGAACACTGCAGGCACCTACGGAACCCTACAGACCGCTACGGAACCCTACAGACACCTGCTGGCACTTACAGAACCCTGCAGGCCCCTACGGAACCCTACAGGTCCATACAGAACCCCACAGGGCCCTACGGAACTTTACCAGCCACTACGGAACTCTACGGGCCCCTACGGAACCCTGCAGAACCCTCCGGAACCTTACAGAATCCCACAGACTCCTGCGGGCACTTACACAACCCTAAAGGCCCTTACGGAACACTGCCAGCCCCTATGGAAGGAACCCTACGGGCCCCTACAGAACACTACTGGCTCCTGCGGTACTCTACAGGCCTCTAGGGAACCTACGAAGCTCTACGGAACCCTATGGATCCTTACGGAACAGTACGGGCCCCTTCAGACCTCTGCGGGCGCTTATGGAAACCTACAGGACCCTACGGAACTGTACGAGACTCTACAGGTCCCTAGGGAACACCACCGGCCCCTACGGAACCCTACACAACCCTCCGGAAACATATGGAACCCTACAAGCTCCTACCAACCCCTGCGGGCACTTACACAACCCTACAGGTCCCTACGGAAATCTACGGGACTCTACGGGCCCCTAGGGAACCCTACAGATCTTGACGGAACCCTACGAGCCCCTCTGGAACCCTACAGAATACTCCAGGACCCGACAGCACTCTACAAGACCCTTAGCAACACAACGGAACCTCACTAAAACCCTATGGGCTCCTACAGAACACTGCAGGCGCCTACGGAACCCTACAGACCGCTACGGAACCCTACAGACACCTGCTGGCACTTACAGAACCCTGCAGGCCCCTACGGAACCCTACAGGTCCATACAGAACCCCACAGGGCCCTACGGAACTTTACCAGCCACTACGGAACTCTACGGGCCCCTACGGAACCTTGCAGAACCCTCCGGAACCTTACAGAATCCCACAGACTCCTACAGACTCCTGCGGGCACTTACACAACCCTACAGGCCCCTACAGAACACTGCCAGCCCCTATGGAAGGAACCCTACGGGCCCCTACAGAACACTACTGGCTCCTGCGGTACTCTACAGGCCTCTAGGGAACCTACGAAGCTCTACGGAACCCTATGGATCCTTACGGAACAGTACGGGCCCCTTCAGACCTCTGCGGGCACTTATGGAAACCTACAGGACCCTACGGAACTGTACGAGACTCTACAGGCCCCTACGGAACCGTATGAGACTCTACAGGCCCCTAGGGAACACCACCGGCCCCTACGGAACCCTACACAACCCTCTGGAAACTTATGGAACCCTACAAGCTCCTACCAACCCCTGCGGGCACTTACACAACCCTACAGGTCCCTACGGAAATCTACGGGACTCCACGGGCCCCTAGGGAACCCTACAGATCTTGACGGAACCCTACGAGCCCCTCTGGAACCCTACAGAATACTCCAGGACCCGACAGCACTCTACAAGACCCTTAGCGACACAACGGAACCTCACTAAAACCCTATGGGCTCCTACAGAACACTGCAGGTGCCTACGGAACCCTACAGACCCCTACGGAACCCTACAGACACCTGCTGGCACTTACAGAACCCTGCAGGCCCCTACGGAACCCTACAGGTCCATACAGAACCCCACAGGGCCCTACGGAACTTTACCAGCCACTACGGAACTCTACGGGCCCCTACGGAACCCTGCAGAACCCTCCGGAACCTTACAGAATCCCACAGACTCCTACAGACTCCTGTGGGCACTTACTCAACCCTAAAGGCCCTTACGGAACACTGCCAGCCCCTATGGAAGGAACCCTACGGGCCCCTACAGAACACTACTGGCTCCTGCGGTACTCTACAGGCCTCTAGGGAACCTACGAAGCTCTACGGAACCCTTTGGATCCTTATGGAACAGTACGGGCCCCTTCAGACCTCTGCGGGCGCTTATGGAAACCTACCGGACCCTACGGAACTGTACGAGACTCTACAGGCCCCTACGGAACCGTACGAGACTCTACAGGTCCCTAGGGAACACCACCGGCCCCTACGGAACCCTACACAACCCTCCGGAAACATATGGAACCCTACAAGCTCCTACCAACCCCTGCGGGCACTTACACAACCCTACAGGTCCCTACAGAAATCTACGGGACTCTACGGGCCCCTAGGGAACCCTACAGATCTTGACGGAACCCTACGAGCCCCTCTGGAACCCTACAGAATACTCCAGGACCCGACAGCACTCTACAAGACCCTTAGCAACACAACGGAACCTCACTAAAACCCTATGGGCTCCTACAGAACACTGCAGGTGCCTACGGAACCCTACAGACCCCTACGGAATACTACCAGCCACTACGGAAACCTATGGCCCCTACGGAACTCTACGGAACCTGACAGAAACACTGTGGGCCCCTACAGGCCCTTGCGGGCACTTGCAGAACTCTGCAGGAACCCACGGAACTTTATGGAACCCTACCAGCCCCTACGGAAGCCTAAAGACCCTTGCAGGCAGTTACGGAACGGTACAGGGCCCTACGGAACTTTACCAGCCACTACGGAACTCTACGCGCCCCTACGGAACCCTGCAGAACCCTCCGGAACCTTACAGAATCCCACAGACTCCTACAGACTCCTGCGGGCACTTACACAACCCTATAGGCCCCTACGGAAATCTACGGGACTCTACGGGCCCCTAGGGAACCCTATAGATTTTGACGGAACCCTACGAGCCCCTCTGGAACCCTACAGAATACTCCAGGACCTGACAGCACTCTACAAGACCCTTAGCAACACAACGGAACCTCACTAAAACCCTATGGGCTCCTACAGAACACTGCAGGCGCCTACGGAACCCTACAGACCGCTACGGAACCCTACAGGCACCTGCTGGCACTTACAGAACCCTGCAGGCCCCTACGGAACCCTACAGGTCCATACAGAACCCCACAGGGCCCTACGGAACTTTACCAGCCACTACGGAACTCTACGGGCCCCTACGGAACCCTGCAGAACCCTCCGGAACCTTACAGAATCCCACAGACTCCTGCGGGCACTTACTCAACCCTAAAGGCCCTTACGGAACACTGCCAGCCCCTATGGAAGGAACCCTACGGGCCCCTACAGAACACTACTGACTCCTTCGGTACTCTACAGGCCTCTAGGGAACCTACGAAGCTCTACGGAACCCTATGGATCCTTACGGAACAGTACAGGCCCCTTCAGACCTCTGCGGGCGCTTATGGAAACCTACAGGACCCTACGGAACTGTACGAGACTCTACAGGTCCCTAGGGAACACCACCGGCCCCTACGGAACCCTACACAACCCTCCGGAAACATATGGAACCCTACAAGCTCCTACCAACCCCTGCGGGCACTTACACAACCCTACAGGTCCCTACGGAAATCTACGGGACTCTACGGGCCCCTAGGGAACCCTACAGATCTTGACGGAACCCTACGAGCCCCTCTGGAACCCTACAGAATACTCCAGGACCCGACAGCACTCTACAAGACCCTTAGCGACACAACGGAACCTCACTAAAACCCTATGGGCTCCTACAGAACACTGCAGGTGCCTACGGAACCCTACAGACCCCTACGGAACCCTACAGACACCTGCTGGCACTTACAGAACCCTGCAGGCCCCTACGGAACCCTACAGGTCCATACAGAACCCCACAGGGCCCTACGGAACTTTACCAGCCACTACGGAACTCTACGGGCCCCTACGGAACCCTGCAGAACCCTCCGGAACCTTACAGAATCCCACAGACTCCTACAGACTCCTGTGGGCACTTACTCAACCCTACAGGCCCTTACGGAACACTGCCAGCCCCTATGGAAGGAACCCTACGGGCCCCTACAGAACACTACTGGCTCCTGCGGTACTCTACAGGCCTCTAGGGAACCTACGAAGCTCTACGGAACCCTTTGGATCCTTATGGAACAGTACGGGCCCCTTCAGACCTCTGCGGGCGCTTATGGAAACCTACCGGACCCTACGGAACTGTACGAGACTCTACAGGCCCCTACGGAACCGTACGAGACTCTACAGGTCCCTAGGGAACACCACCGGCCCCTACGGAACCCTACACAACCCTCCGGAAACATATGGAACCCTACAAGCTCCTACCAACCCCTGCGGGCACTTACACAACCCTACAGGTCCCTACAGAAATCTACGGGACTCTACGGGCCCCTAGGGAACCCTACAGATCTTGACGGAACCCTACGAGCCCCTCTGGAACCCTACAGAATACTCCAGGACCCGACAGCACTCTACAAGACCCTTAGCAACACAACGGAACCTCACTAAAACCCTATGGGCTCCTACAGAACACTGCAGGTGCCTACGGAACCCTACAGACCCCTACGGAATACTACCAGCCACTACGGAAACCTATGGCCCCTACGGAACTCTACGGAACCTGACAGAAACACTGTGGGCCCCTACAGGCCCTTGCGGGCACTTGCAGAACTCTGCAGGAACCCACGGAACTTTATGGAACCCTACCAGCCCCTACGGAAGCCTAAAGACCCTTGCAGGCAGTTACGGAACGGTACAGGGCCCTACGGAACTTTACCAGCCACTACGGAACTCTACGCGCCCCTACGGAACCCTGCAGAACCCTCCGGAACCTTACAGAATCCCACAGACTCCTACAGACTCCTGCGGGCACTTACACAACCCTATAGGCCCCTACGGAAATCTACGGGACTCTACGGGCCCCTAGGGAACCCTATAGATTTTGACGGAACCCTACGAGCCCCTCTGGAACCCTACAGAATACTCCAGGACCTGACAGCACTCTACAAGACCCTTAGCAACACAACGGAACCTCACTAAAACCCTATGGGCTCCTACAGAACACTGCAGGCGCCTACGGAACCCTACAGACCGCTACGGAACCCTACAGGCACCTGCTGGCACTTACAGAACCCTGCAGGCCCCTACGGAACCCTACAGGTCCATACAGAACCCCACAGGGCCCTACGGAACTTTACCAGCCACTACGGAACTCTACGGGCCCCTACGGAACCCTGCAGAACCCTCCGGAACCTTACAGAATCCCACAGACTCCTGCGGGCACTTACTCAACCCTAAAGGCCCTTACGGAACACTGCCAGCCCCTATGGAAGGAACCCTACGGGCCCCTACAGAACACTACTGACTCCTTCGGTACTCTACAGGCCTCTAGGGAACCTACGAAGCTCTACGGAACCCTATGGATCCTTACGGAACAGTACAGGCCCCTTCAGACCTCTGCGGGCGCTTATGGAAACCTACAGGACCCTACGGAACTGTACGAGACTCTACAGGTCCCTAGGGAACACCACCGGCCCCTACGGAACCCTACACAACCCTCCGGAAACATATGGAACCCTACAAGCTCCTACCAACCCCTGCGGGCACTTACACAACCCTACAGGTCCCTACGGAAATCTACGGGACTCTACGGGCCCCTAGGGAACCCTACAGATCTTGACGGAACCCTACGAGCCCCTCTGGAACCCTACAGAATACTCCAGGACCCGACAGCACTCTACAAGACCCTTAGCGACACAACGGAACCTCACTAAAACCCTATGGGCTCCTACAGAACACTGCAGGTGCCTACGGAACCCTACAGACCCCTACGGAACCCTACAGACACCTGCTGGCACTTACAGAACCCTGCAGGCCCCTACGGAACCCTACAGGTCCATACAGAACCCCACAGGGCCCTACGGAACTTTACCAGCCACTACGGAACTCTACGGGCCCCTACGGAACCCTGCAGAACCCTCCGGAACCTTACAGAATCCCACAGACTCCTACAGACTCCTGTGGGCACTTACTCAACCCTAAAGGCCCTTACGGAACACTGCCAGCCCCTATGGAAGGAACCCTACGGGCCCCTACAGAACACTACTGGCTCCTGCGGTACTCTACAGGCCTCTAGGGAACCTACGAAGCTCTACGGAACCCTTTGGATCCTTATGGAACAGTACGGGCCCCTTCAGACCTCTGCGGGCGCTTATGGAAACCTACCGGACCCTACGGAACTGTACGAGACTCTACAGGCCCCTACGGAACCGTACGAGACTCTACAGGTCCCTAGGGAACACCACCGGCCCCTACGGAACCCTACACAACCCTCCGGAAACATATGGAACCCTACAAGCTCCTACCAACCCCTGCGGGCACTTACACAACCCTACAGGTCCCTACGGAAATCTACGGGACTCTACGGGCCCCTAGGGAAGCCTACAGATCTTGACGGAACCCTACGAGCCCCTCTGGAACCCTACAGAATACTCCAGGACCCGACAGCACTCTACAAGACCCTTAGCAACACAACGGAACCTCACTAAAACCCTATGGGCTCCTACAGAACACTGCAGGTGCCTACGGAACCCTACAGACCCCTACGGAATACTACCAGCCACTACGGAAACCTATGGCCCCTACGGAACTCTACGGAACCTGACAGAAACACTGTGGGCCCCTACAGGCCCTTGCGGGCACTTGCAGAACTCTGCAGGAACCCACGGAACTTTATGGAACCCTACCAGCCCCTACGGAAGCCTAAAGACCCTTGCAGGCAGTTACGGAACGGTACAGGGCCCTACGGAACTTTACCAGCCACTACGGAACTCTACGCGCCCCTACGGAACCCTGCAGAACCCTCCGGAACCTTACAGAATCCCACAGACTCCTACAGACTCCTGCGGGCACTTACACAACCCTATAGGCCCCTACGGAAATCTACGGGACTCTACGGGCCCCTAGGGAACCCTATAGATTTTGACGGAACCCTACGAGCCCCTCTGGAACCCTACAGAATACTCCAGGACCCGACAGCACTCTACAAGACCCTTAGCAACACAACGGAACCTCACTAAAACCCTATGGGCTCCTACAGAACACTGCAGGCACCTACGGAACCCTACAGACCGCTACGGAACCCTACAGACACCTGCTGGCACTTACAGAACCCTGCAGGCCCCTACGGAACCCTACAGGTCCATACAGAACCCCACAGGGCCCTACGGAACTTTACCAGCCACTACGGAACTCTACGGGCCCCTACGGAACCCTGCAGAACCCTCCGGAACCTTACAGAATCCCACAGACTCCTGCGGGCACTTACTCAACCCTACAGGCCCCTACGGAACACTGCCAGCCCCTATGGAAGGAACCCTACGGGCCCCTACAGAACACTACTAGCTCCTGCGGTACTCTACAGGCCTCTAGGGAACCTACGAAGCTCTACGGAGCCCTATGGATCCTTACGGAACAGTACGGGCCCCTTCAGACCTCTGCGGGCACTTATGGAAACCTACCGGACCCTACGGAACTGTACGAGACTCTACAGGCCCCTACGGAACCGTATGAGACTCTACAGGCCCCTAGGGAACACCACCGGCCCCTACGGAACCCTACAGAACCCTCTGGAAACTTATGGAACCCTACAAGCTCCTACCAACCCCTGCGGGCACTTACACAACCCTACAGGTCCCTACGGAAATCTACGGGACTCCACGGGCCCCTAGGGAACCCTACAGATCTTGACGGAACCCTACGAGCCCCTCTGGAACCCTACAGAATACTCCAGGACCCGACAGCACTCTACAAGACCCTTAGCGACACAACGGAACCTCACTAAAACCCTATGGGCTCCTACAGAACACTGCAGGTGCCTACGGAACCCTACAGACCCCTACGGAACCCTACAGACACCTGCTGGCACTTACAGAACCCTGCAGGCCCCTACGGAACCCTACAGGTCCATACAGAACCCCACAGGGCCCTACGGAACTTTACCAGCCACTACGGAACTCTACGGGCCCCTACGGAACCCTGCAGAACCCTCCGGAACCTTACAGAATCCCACAGACTCCTACAGACTCCTGCGGGCACTTACACAACCCTACAGGCCCTTACGGAACACTGCCAGCCCCTATGGAAGGAACCCTACGGGCCCCTACAGAACACTACTGGCTCCTGCGGTACTCTACAGGCCTCTAGGGAACCTACGAAGCTCTACGGAACCCTATGGATCCTTACGGAACAGTACGGGCCCCTTCAGACCTCTGCGGGCGCTTATGGAAACCTACAGGCCCCTACGGAACCGTACGAGACTCTACAGGTCCCTAGGGAACACCACCGGCCCCTACGGAACCCTACACAACCCTCCGGAAACATATGGAACCCTACAAGCTCCTACCAACCCCTGCGGGCACTTACACAACCCTACAGGTCCCTACGGAAATCTACGGGACTCTACGGGCCCCTAGGGAACCCTACAGATCTTGACGGAACCCTACGAGCCCCTCTGGAACCCTACAGAATACTCCAGGACCCGACAGCACTCTACAAGACCCTTAGCAACACAACGGAACCTCACTAAAACCCTATGGGCTCCTACAGAACACTGCAGGTGCCTACGGAACCCTACAGACCCCTACGGAATACTACCAGCCACTACGGAAACCTATGGCCCCTACGGAACTCTACGGAACCTGACAGAAACACTGTGGGCCCCTACAGGCCCTTGCGGGCACTTGCAGAACTCTGCAGGAACCCACGGAACTTTATGGAACCCTACCAGCCCCTACGGAAGCCTAAAGACCCTTGCAGGCAGTTACGGAACGGTACAGGGCCCTACGGAACTTTACCAGCCACTACGGAACTCTACGGGCCCCTACGGAACCCTGCAGAACCCTCCGGAACCTTACAGAATCCCACAGACTCCTGCGGGCACTTACTCAACCCTAAAGGCCCCTACGGAACACTGCCAGCCCCTATGGAAGGAACCCTACGGGCCCCTACAGAACACTACTAGCTCCTGCGGTACTCTACAGGCCTCTAGGGAACCTACGAAGCTCTACGGAGCCCTATGGATCCTTACGGAACAGTACGGGCCCCTTCAGACCTCTGCGGGCGCTTATGGAAACCTACAGGCCCCTACGGAACTGTACGAGACTCTACAGGCCCCTAGGGAACACCACCGGCCCCTACGGAACCCTACACAACCCTCCGGAAACTTATGGCACCCTACAAGCTCCTACCAACCCCTGCGGGCACTTACACAACCCTACAGGCCCCTACGGAAATCTACGGGACTCCACGGGCCCCTAGGGAAGCCTACAGATTTTGACGCAACCCTACGAGCCCCTCTGGAACCCTACAGAATACTCCAGGACCCGACAGCACTCTACAAGACCCTTAGCAACACAACGGAACCTCACTAAAACCCTATGGGCTCCTACAGAACACTGCAGGCACCTACGGAACCCTACAGACACCTGATGGCACTTACAGAACCCTGCAGGCCCCTACGGAACCCTACAGGTCCATACAGAACCCCACAGGCCCCTACGGAACTGTACGAGACTCTACAGGCCCCTAGGGAACACCACCGGCCCCTACGGAACCCTACACAACCCTCTGGAAACTTATGGAACCCTACAAGCTCCTACCAACCCCTGCGGGCACTTACACAACCCTACAGGCCCCTACGGAAATCTACGGGACTCTGCGGGCCCCTAGGGAAGCCTACAGATTTTGACGGAACCCTACAAGCCCCTCTGGAACCCTACAGAATACTCCAGGACCCGACAGCACTCTACAAGACCCTTAGCAACACAACGGAACCTCACTAAAACCCTATGGGCTCCTACAGAACACTGCAGGCACCTACGGAACCCTACAGACACCTGATGGCACTTACAGAACCATGCAGGCCCCTACGGAACCCTACAGGTCCATACAGAACCCCACAGGACCCTACGGAACTGTACGAGACTCTACAGGCCCCTAGGGAACACCACAGGCCCCTACGGAACTGTACGAGACTCTACAGGCCCCTAGGGAACACCACCGGCCCCTACGGAACCCTACACAACCCTCTGGAAACTTATGGCACCCTACAAGCTCCTACCAACCCCTGCGGGCACTTACACAACCCTACAGGCCCCTACGGAAATCTACGGGACTCTATGGGCCCCTAGGGAAGCCTACAGATTTTGACGGAATCCTACGAGCCCCTCTGGAACCCTACAGAATACTCCAGGACCCGACAGCACTCTACAAGACCCTTAGCAACACAACGGAACCTCACTAAAACCCTATGGGCTTCTACAGAACACTGCAGGTGCCTACGGAACCCTACAGACCCCTATGGAATACTACCAGCCACTACGGAAACCTATGGCCCCTACAGAACTCTACGGAACCTGACAGAAACACTGTGGGCCCCTACAGGCCCTTGCGGGCACTTGCAGAACTCTGCAGGAACCCACGGAACTTTATGGAACCCTACCAGCCCCTACGGAAGCCTAAAGACCCTTGCAGGCAGTTACGGAACGGTACAGGGCCCTACGGAACTTTACCAGCCACTACGGAACTCTACGGGCCCCTACGGAACCCTGCAGAACCCTCCAGAACCTTACACAATCCCACGGATTCCTACAGACTCCTGCGGGCACTTACTCAACCCTAGAGGCCCCTACGGAACACTGCCAGCCCCTATGGAAGGAACCCTACGGGCCCCTACAGAACACTACTGGCTCCTGCGGTACTCTACAGGCCTCTAGGGAACCTACGAAGCTCTACGGAGCCCTATGGATCCTTACGGAACAGTACGGGCCCCTTCAAACCTCTGCGGGCGCTTATGGAAACCTACAGGACCCTACGGAACTGTATAAGACTCTACAGGCCCTTAGGGAACACCACCAGCCCCTACGGAACCCTACACAACCCTCTGGAAACTTATGGCACCCTACAAGCTCCTACCAACCCCTGCGGGCACTTACACAACCCTACAGGCCCCTACGGAAATCTACGGGACTCCACGGGCCCCTAGGGAAGCCTACAGATTTTGACGCAACCCTACGAGCCCCTCTGGAACCCTACAGAATACTCCAGGACCCGACAGCACTCTACAAGACCCTTAGCAACACAACGGAACCTCACTAAAACCCTATGGGCTCCTACAGAACACTGCAGGCACCTACGGAACCCTACAGACACCTGATGGCACTTACAGAACCCTGCAGGCCCCTACGGAACCCTACAGGTCCATACAGAACCCCACAGGCCCCTACGGAACTGTACGAGACTCTACAGGCCCCTAGGGAACACCACCGGCCCCTACGGAACCCTACACAACCCTCTGGAAACTTATGGAACCCTACAAGCTCCTACCAACCCCTGCGGGCACTTACACAACCCTACAGGCCCCTACGGAAATCTACGGGACTCTACGGGCCCCTAGGGAAGCCTACAGATTTTGACGGAACCCTACGAGCCCCTCTGGAACCCTACAGAATACTCCAGGACCCGACAGCACTCTACAAGACCCTTAGCAACACAACGGAACCTCACTAAAACCCTATGGGCTCCTACAGAACACTGCAGGTACCTACGGAACCCTACAGACCCCTACGGAATACTACCAGCCACTACGGAAACCTATGGCCCCTATGGAACTCTACGGAACCTGACAGAAACACTGTGGGCCCCTACAGGCCCTTGCGGGCACTTGCAGAACTCTGCAGGAACCCACGGAACTTTATGGAACCCTACCAGCCCCTACGGAAGCCTAAAGACCCTTGCAGGCAGTTACGGAACGGTACAGGGCCCTACGGAACTTTACCAGCCACTACGGAACTCTACGGGCCCCTACGGAACCCTGCAGAACCCTCCAGAACCTTACAGAATCCCACGGATTCCTACAGACTCCTGCGGGCACTTACTCAACCCTAGAGGCCCCTACGGAACACTGCCAGCCCCTATGGAAGGAACCCTACGGGCCCCTACAGAACACTACTGGCTCCTGCGGTATTCTACAGGCCTCTAGGGAACCTACGAAGCTCTACGGAGCCCTATGGATCCTTACGGAACAGTACGGGCCCCTTCAGACCTCTGCGGGTGCTTATGGAAACCTACAGGACCATACGTAACTGTACGAGGCTCTACAGGCCCTTAGGGAACACCACAGGCCCCTACGGAACCCTACACAACCCTCTGGAAACTTATGGAACCCTACAAGCTCCTACCAACCCCTGCGGGCACTTACACAACCCTACAGGCCCCTACGGAAATCTACGGGACTCTGCGGGCCCCTAGGGAAGCCTACAGATTTTGACGGAACCCTACAAGCCCCTCTGGAACCCTACAGAATACTCCAGGACCCAACAGCACTCTACAAGACCCTTAGCAACACAACGGAACCTCACTAAAACCCTATGGGCTCCTACAGAACACTGCAGGCACCTACGGAACCCTACAGACACCTGATGGCACTTACAGAACCATGCAGGCCCCTACGGAACCCTACAGGTCCATACAGAACCCCACAGGACCCTACGGAACTGTACGAGACTCTACAGGCCCCTAGGGAACACCACAGGCCCCTACGGAACTGTACGAGACTCTACAGGCCCCTAGGGAACACCACAGGCCCCTACGGAACTGTACGAGACTCTACAGGCCCCTAGGGAACACCACCGGCCCCTACGGAACCCTACACAACCCTCTGGAAACTTATGGCACCCTACAAGCTCCTACCAACCCCTGCGGGCACTTACACAACCCTACAGGCCCCTACAGAAATCTACGGGACTCTATGGGCCCCTAGGGAAGCCTACAGATTTTGACGCAACCCTACGAGCCCCTCTGGAACCCTACAGAATACTCCAGGACCCGACAGCACTCTACAAGACCCTTAGCAACACAACGGAACCTCACTAAAACCCTATGGGCTTCTACAGAACACTGCAGGTGCCTACGGAACCCTACAGACCCCTACGGAATACTACCAGCCACTACGGAAACCTATGGCCCCTACGGAACTCTACGGAACCTGACAGAAACACTGTGGGCCCCTACAGGCCCTTGCGGGCACTTGCAGAACTCTCCAGGAACCCACGGAACTTTATGGAACCCTACCAGCCCCTACGGAAGCCTAAAGACCCTTGCAGGCAGTTACGGAACGGTACAGGGCCCTACAGAACTTTACCAGCCACTACGGAACTCTACGGGCCCCTAGGGAACCCTGCAGAACCCTCCAGAACCTTACACAATCCCACGGATTCCTACAGACTCCTGCGGGCACTTACTCAACCCTAGAGGCCCCTACGGAACACTGCCAGCCCCTATGGAAGGAACCCTACGGGCCCCTACAGAACACTACTGGCTCCTGCGGTACTCTACAGGCCTCTAGGGAACCTACGAAGCTCTACGGAGCCCTATGGATCCTTACGGAACAGTACGGGCCCCTTCAAACCTCTGCGGGCGCTTATGGAAACCTACAGGACCCTACGGAACTGTATAAGACTCTACAGGCCCTTAGGGAACACCACCAGCCCCTACGGAACCCTACACAACCCTCTGGAAACTTATGGCACCCTACAAGCTCCTACCAACCCCTGCGGGCACTTACACAACCCTACAGGCCCCTACGGAAATCTACGGGACTCTGCGGGCCCCTAGGGAAGCCTACAGATTTTGACGCAACCCTACGAGCCCCTCTGGAACCCTACAGAATACTCCAGGACCCGACAGCACTCTACAAGACCCTTAGCAACACAACGGAACCTCACTAAAACCCTATGGGCTCCTACAGAACACTGCAGGCACCTACGGAACCCTACAGACACCTGATGGCACTTACAGAACCCTGCAGGCCCCTACGGAACCCTACAGGTCCATACAGAACCCCACAGGCCCCTACGGAACTGTACGAGACTCTACAGGCCCCTAGGGAACACCACCGGCCCCTACGGAACCCTACACAACCCTCTGGAAACTTATGGAACCCTACAAGCTCCTACCAACCCCTGCGGGCACTTACACAACCCTACAGGCCCCTACGGAAATCTACGGGACTCTACGGGCCCCTAGGGAAGCCTACAGATTTTGACGCAACCCTACAAGCCCCTTTGGAACCCTACAGAATACTCCAGGACCCGACAGCACTCTACAAGACCCTTAGCAACACAACGGAACCTCACTAAAACCCTATGGGCTCCTACAGAACACTGCAGGTACCTACGGAACCCTACAGACCCCTACGGAATACTACCAGCCACTACGGAAACCTATGGCCCCTATGGAACTCTACGGAACCTGACAGAAACACTGTGGGCCCCTACAGGCCCTTGCGGGCACTTGCAGAACTCTGCAGGAACCCACGGAACTTTATGGAACCCTACCAGCCCCTACGGAAGCCTAAAGACCCTTGCAGGCAGTTACGGAACGGTACAGGGCCCTACGGAACTTTACCAGCCACTACGGAACTCTACGGGCCCCTACGGAACCCTGCAGAACCCTCCAGAACCTTACACAATCCCACGGATTCCTACAGACTCCTGCGGGTACTTACTCAACCCTAGAGGCCCCTACGGAACACTGCCAGCCCCTATGGAAGGAACCCTACGGGCCCCTACAGAACACTACTGGCTCCTGCGGTACTCTACAGGCCTCTAGAGAACCTACGAAGCTCTACGGAGCCCTATGGATCCTTACGGAACAGTACCGGCCCCTTCAGACCTCTGCGGGTGCTTATGGAAACGTACAGGACCATACGTAACTGTACGAGGCTCTACAGGCCCTTAGGGAACACCACAGGCCCCTACGGAACCCTACACAACCCTCTGGAAACTTATGGAACCCTACAAGCTCCTACCAACCCCTGCGGGCACTTACACAACCCTACAGGCCCCTACGGAAATCTACGGGACTCTGCGGGCCCCTAGGGAAGCCTACAGATTTTGACGGAACCCTACAAGCCCCTCTGGAACCCTACAGAATACTCCAGGACCCGACAGCACTCTACAAGACCCTTAGCAACACAACGGAACCTCACTAAAACCCTATGGGCTCCTACAGAACACTGCAGGCACCTACGGAACCCTACAGACACCTGATGGCACTTACAGAACCATGCAGGCCCCTACGGAACCCTACAGGTCCATACAGAACCCCACAGGACCCTACGGAACTGTACGAGACTCTACAGGCCCCTAGGGAACACCACAGGCCCCTACGGAACTGTACGAGACTCTACAGGCCCCTAGGGAACACCACCGGCCCCTACGGAACCCTACACAACCCTCTGGAAACTTATGGCACCCTACAAGCTCCTACCAACCCCTGCGGGCACTTACACAACCCTACAGGCCCCTACAGAAATCTACGGGACTCTATGGGCCCCTAGGGAAGCCTACAGATTTTGACGGAATCCTACGAGCCCCTCTGGAACCCTACAGAATACTCCAGGACCCGACAGCACTCTACAAGACCCTTAGCAACACAACGGAACCTCACTAAAACCCTATGGGCTTCTACAGAACACTGCAGGTGCCTACGGAACCCTACAGACCCCTACGGAATACTACCAGCCACTACGGAAACCTATGGCCCCTACGGAACTCTACGGAACCTGACAGAAACACTGTGGGCCCCTACAGGCCCTTGCGGGCACTTGCAGAACTCTCCAGGAACCCACGGAACTTTATGGAACCCTACCAGCCCCTACGGAAGCCTAAAGACCCTTGCAGGCAGTTACGGAACGGTACAGGGCCCTACGGAACTTTACCAGCCACTACGGAACTCTACGGGCCCCTACGGAACCCTGCAGAACCCTCCAGAACCTTACAGAATCCCACGGATTCCTACAGACTCCTGCGGGCACTTACTCAACCCTAGAGGCCCCTATGGAACACTGCCAGCCCCTATGGAAGGAACCCTACGGGCCCCTACAGAACACTACTGGCTCCTGCGGTACTCTACAGGCCTCTAGGGAACCTACGAAGCTCTACGGAGCCCTATGGATCCTTACGGAACAGTACGGGCCCCTTCAAACCTCTGCGGGCGCTTATGGAAACCTACAGGACCCTACGGAACTGTATAAGACTCTACAGGCCCTTAGGGAACACCACCAGCCCCTACGGAACCCTACACAACCCTCTGGAAACTTATGGCACCCTACAAGCTCCTACCAACCCCTGCGGGCACTTACACAACCCTACAGGCCCCTACGGAAATCTACGGGACTCCACGGGCCCCTAGGGAAGCCTACAGATTTTGACGCAACCCTACGAGCCCCTCTGGAACCCTACAGAATACTCCAGGACCCGACAGCACTCTACAAGACCCTTAGCAACACAACGGAACCTCACTAAAACCCTATGGGCTCCTACAGAACACTGCAGGCACCTACGGAACCCTACAGACACCTGATGGCTCTTACAGAACCCTGCAGGCCCCTACGGAACCCTACAGGTCCATACAGAACCCCACAGGACCCTACGGAACTGTACGAGACTCTACAGGCCCCTACGGAACACCACCGGCCCCTACGGAACCCTACACAACCCTCTGGAAACTTATGGCACCCTACAAGCTCCTACCAACCCCTGCGGGCACTTACACAACCCTACAGGCCCCTACGGAAATCTACGGGACTCTACGGGCCCCTAGGGAACCCTACAGATTTTGACGCAACCCTACGAGCCCCTCTGGAACCCTACAGAATACTCCAGGACCCGACAGCACTCTACAAGACCCTTAGCAACACAACGGAACCTCACTAAAACCCTATGGGCTCCTACAGAACACTGCAGGTGCCTACGGAACCCTACAGACCCCTACGGAATACTACCAGCCACTACGGAAACCTATGGCCCCTACGGAACTCTACGGAACCTGACAGAAACACTGTGGGCCCCTACAGGCCCTTGCGGGCACTTGCAGAACTCTGCAGGAACCCACGGAACTTTATGGAACCCTACCAGCCCCTACGGAAGCCTAAAGACCCTTGCAGGCAGTTACGGAACGGTACAGGGCCCTACGGAACTTTACCAGCCACTACGGAACTCTACGGGCCCCTAGGGAACCCTGCAGAACCCTCCAGAACCTTACAGAATCCCACGGATTCCTACAGACTCCTGCGGGCACTTACTCAACCCTAGAGGCCCCTACGGAACACTGCCAGCCCCTATGGAAGGAACCCTACGGGCCCCTACAGAACACTACTAGCTCCTGCGGTATTCTACAGGTCTCCAGGGAACCTACAAAGCTCTACGGAGCCCGATGGATCCTTACCGAATAGTACGGGCCCCTTCAGACCTCTGCGGGCACTTATGGAAACCTACAGGACCCTACGGAACTGTACGAGACTCTACAGGCCCCTAGGGAACACCACCGGCCCCTACGGAACCCTACACAACCCTCTGGAAACTTATGGCACCCTACAAGCTCCTACCAACCCCTGCGGGCACTTACACAACCCTACAGGCCCCTACGGAAATCTACGGGACTCCACGGGCCCCTAGGGAAGCCTACAGATTTTGACGCAACCCTACGAGCCCCTCTGGAACCCTACAGAATACTCCAGGACCCGACAGCACTCTACAAGACCCTTAGCAACACAACGGAACCTCACTAAAACCCTATGGGCTCCTACAGAACACTGCAGGTGCCTACGGAACCCTACAGACCCCTACGGAATACTACCAGCCACTACGGAAACCTATGGCCCCTACGGAACTCTACGGAACCTGACAGAAACACTGTGGGCCCCTACAGGCCCTTGCGGGCACTTGCAGAACTCTGCAGGAACCCACGGAACTTTATGGAACCCTACCAGCCCCTACGGAAGCCTAAAGACCCTTGCAGGCAGTTACGGAACGGTACAGGGCCCTACGGAACTTTACCAGCCACTACGGAACTCTACGGGCCCCTACGGAACCCTGCAGAACCCTCCAGAACCTTACAGAATCCCACGGATTCCTACAGACTCCTGTGGGCACTTACTCAACCCTAGAGGCCCCTACGGAACACTGCCAGCCCCTATGGAAGGAACCCTACGGGCCCCTACAGAACACTACTGGCTCGTGCACTATTCTACATGCCTCTAGGGAACCTACGAAGCTCTACGGAGCCCTATGGATCCTTACGGAATAGTACGGGCCCCTTCAGACCTCTGCGGGCGCTGATGGAAACCTACAGGACCCTACGGAACTGTACGAGGCTCTACAGGCCCTTAGGGAACACCACAGGCCCCTACGGAACTGTACGAGACTCTACAGGTCCCTAGGGAACACCACCGGCCCCTACGGAACCCTACACAACCCTCTGGAAACTTATGGAACCCTACAAGCTCCTACCAACCCCTGCGGGCACTTACACAACCCTACAGGCCCCTACGGAAATCTACGGGACTCTGCGGGCCCCTAGGGAAGCCTACAGATTTTGACGGAACCCTACAAGCCCCTCTGGAACACTACAGAATACTCCAGGACCCGACAGCACTCTACAAGACCCTTAGCAACACAACGGAACCTCACTAAAACCCTATGGGCTCCTACAGAACACTGCAGGCACCTACGGAACCCTACAGACACCTGATGGCTCTTACAGAACCCTGCAGGCCCCTACGGAACCCTACAGGTCCATACAGAACCCCACAGGACCCTACGGAACTGTACGAGACTCTACAGGCCCCTACGGAACACCACCGGCCCCTACGGAACCCTACACAACCCTCTGGAAACTTATGGCACCCTACAAGCTCCTACCAACCCCTGCGGGCACTTACACAACCCTACAGGCCCCTACGGAAATCTACGGGACTCTACGGGCCCCTAGGGAACCCTACAGATTTTGACGCAACCCTACGAGCCCCTCTGGAACCCTACAGAATACTCCAGGACCCGACAGCACTCTACAAGACCCTTAGCAACACAACGGAACCTCACTAAAACCCTATGGGCTCCTACAGAACACTGCAGGTGCCTACGGAACCCTACAGACCCCTACGGAATACTACCAGCCACTACGGAAACCTATGGCCCCTACGGAACTCTACGGAACCTGACAGAAACACTGTGGGCCCCTACAGGCCCTTGCGGGCACTTGCAGAACTCTGCAGGAACCCACGGAACTTTATGGAACCCTACCAGCCCCTACGGAAGCCTAAAGACCCTTGCAGGCAGTTACGGAACGGTACAGGGCCCTACGGAACTTTACCAGCCACTACGGAACTCTACGGGCCCCTAGGGAACCCTGCAGAACCCTCCAGAACCTTACAGAATCCCACGGATTCCTACAGACTCCTGCGGGCACTTACTCAACCCTAGAGGCCCCTACGGAACACTGCCAGCCCCTATGGAAGGAACCCTACGGGCCCCTACAGAACACTACTAGCTCCTGCGGTATTCTACAGGTCTCCAGGGAACCTACAAAGCTCTACGGAGCCCGATGGATCCTTACCGAATAGTACGGGCCCCTTCAGACCTCTGCGGGCACTTATGGAAACCTACAGGACCCTACGGAACTGTACGAGACTCTACAGGCCCCTAGGGAACACCACCGGCCCCTACGGAACCCTACACAACCCTCTGGAAACTTATGGCACCCTACAAGCTCCTACCAACCCCTGCGGGCACTTACACAACCCTACAGGCCCCTACGGAAATCTACGGGACTCCACGGGCCCCTAGGGAAGCCTACAGATTTTGACGCAACCCTACGAGCCCCTCTGGAACCCTACAGAATACTCGGGACCCGACAGCACTCTACAAGACCCTTAGCAACACAACGGAACCTCACTAAAACCCTATGGGCTCCTACAGAACACTGCAGGTGCCTACGGAACCCTACAGACCCCTACGGAATACTACCAGCCACTACGGAAACCTATGGCCCCTACGGAACTCTACGGAACCTGACAGAAACACTGTGGGCCCCTACAGGCCCTTGCGGGCACTTGCAGAACTCTGCAGGAACCCACGGAACTTTATGGAACCCTACCAGCCCCTACGGAAGCCTAAAGACCCTTGCAGGCAGTTACGGAACGGTACAGGGCCCTACGGAACTTTACCAGCCACTACAGAACTCTACGGGCCCCTAGGGAACCCTGCAGAACCCTCCAGAACCTTACAGAATCCCACGGATTCCTACAGACTCCTGCGGGCACTTACTCAACCCTAGAGGCCCCTACGGAACACTGCCAGCCCCTATGGAAGGAACCCTACGGGCCCCTACAGAACACTACTGGCTCCTGCGGTATTCTACACGACTCTAGGGAAGCTACGAAGCTCTACGGAACCCTATGGATCCTTACGGAATAGTACGGGCCCCTTCAGACCTCTGCGGGCGCTGATGGAAACCTACAGGACCCTACGGAACTGTACGAGGCTCTACAGGCCCTTAGGGAACACCACAGGCCCCTACGGAACTGTACGAGACTCTACAGGCCCCTAGGGAACACCACCGGCCCCTACGGAACCCTACACAACCCTCTGGAAACTTATGGAACCCTACAAGCTCCTACCAACCCCTGCGGGCACTTACACAACCCTACAGGCCCCTACAGAAATCTACGGGACTCTGCGGGCCCCTAGGGAAGCCTACAGATTTTGACGGAACCCTACAAGCCCCTCTGGAACACTACAGAATACTCCAGGACCCGACAGCACTCTACAAGACCCTTAGCAACACAACGGAACCTCACTAAAACCCTATGGGCTCCTACAGAACACTGCAGGCACCTACGGAACCCTACAGACACCTGATGGCACTTAAAGAACCCTGCAGGCCCCTACGGAACCCTACAGGTCCATACAGAACCCCACAGGACCCTACGGAACTGTACGAGACTCTACAGGCCCCTACGGAACACCACCGGCCCCTACGGAACCCTACACAACCCTCTGGAAACTTATGGCACCCTACAAGCTCCTACCAACCCCTGCGGGCACTTACACAACCCTACAGGCCCCTACGGAAATCTACGGGACTCTACGGGCCCCTAGGGAACCCTACAGATTTTGACGCAACCCTACGAGCCCCTCTGGAACCCTACAGAATACTCCAGGACCCGACAGCACTCTACAAGACCCTTAGCAACACAACGGAACCTCACTAAAACCCTATGGGCTCCTACAGAACACTGCAGGTGCCTACGGAACCCTACAGACCCCTACGGAATACTACCAGCCACTACGGAAACCTATGGCCCCTACGGAACTCTACGGAACCTGACAGAAACACTGTGGGCCCCTAGAGGCCCTTGCGGGCACTTGCAGAACTCTGCAGGAACCCACGGAACTTTATGGAACCCTACCAGCCCCTACGGAAGCCTAAAGACCCTTGCAGGCAGTTACGGAACGGTACAGGGCCCTACGGAACTTTACCAGCCACTACAGAACTCTACGGGCCCCTAGGGAACCCTGCAGAACCCTCCAGAACCTTACAGAATCCCACGGATTCCTACAGACTCCTGCGGGCACTTACTCAACCCTAGAGGCCCCTACGGAACACTGCCAGCCCCTATGGAAGGAACCCTACGGGCCCCTACAGAACACTACTGGCTCCTGCGGTATTCTACACGACTCTAGGGAAGCTACGAAGCTCTACGGAACCCTATGGATCCTTACGGAATAGTACGGGCCCCTTCAGACCTCTGCGGGCGCTGATGGAAACCTACAGGACCCTACGGAACTGTACGAGGCTCTACAGGCCCTTAGGGAACACCACAGGCCCCTACGGAACTGTACGAGACTCTACAGGCCCCTAGGGAACACCACCGGCCCCTACGGAACCCTACACAACCCTCTGGAAACTTATGGAACCCTACAAGCTCCTACCAACCCCTGCGGGCACTTACACAACCCTACAGGCCCCTACAGAAATCTACGGGACTCTGCGGGCCCCTAGGGAAGCCTACAGATTTTGACGGAACCCTACAAGCCCCTCTGGAACACTACAGAATACTCCAGGACCCGACAGCACTCTACAAGACCCTTAGCAACACAACGGAACCTCACTAAAACCCTATGGGCTCCTACAGAACACTGCAGGCACCTACGGAACCCTACAGACACCTGATGGCACTTAAAGAACCCTGCAGGCCCCTACGGAACCCTACAGGTCCATACAGAACCCCACAGGACCCTACGGAACTGTACGAGACTCTACAGGCCCCTACGGAACACCACCGGCCCCTACGGAACCCTACACAACCCTCTGGAAACTTATGGCACCCTACAAGCTCCTACCAACCCCTGCGGGCACTTACACAACCCTACAGGCCCCTACGGAAATCTACGGGACTCTACGGGCCCCTAGGGAACCCTACAGATTTTGACGCAACCCTACGAGCCCCTCTGGAACCCTACAGAATACTCCAGGACCCGACAGCACTCTACAAGACCCTTAGCAACACAACGGAACCTCACTAAAACCCTATGGGCTCCTACAGAACACTGCAGGTGCCTACGGAACCCTACAGACCCCTACGGAATACTACCAGCCACTACGGAAACCTATGGCCCCTACGGAACTCTACGGAACCTGACAGAAACACTGTGGGCCCCTACAGGCCCTTGCGGGCACTTGCAGAACTCTGCAGGAACCCACGGAACTTTATGGAACCCTACCAGCCCCTACGGAAGCCTAAAGACCCTTGCAGGCAGTTACGGAATGGTACAGGGCCCTACGGAACTTTACCAGCCACTACGGAACTCTACGGGCCCCTAGGGAACCCTGCAGAACCCTCCAGAACCTTACAGAATCCCACGGATTCCTACAGACTCCTGCGGGCACTTACTCAACCCTAGAGGCCCCTACGGAACACTGCCAGCCCCTATGGAAGGAACCCGACGGGCCCCTACAGAACACTACTGGCTCCTGCGGTATTCTACACGCCTCTAGGGAACCTACGAAGCTCTACGGAACCCTATGGATCCTTACGGAACAGTACGGGCCCCTTCAAAACTCTGCGGGCGCTTATGGAAACCTACAGGACCCTACGGAACTGTACGAGACTCTACAGGCCCCTAGGGAACACCACAGGCCCCTACGGAACTGTACGAGACTCTACAGGCCCCTAGGGAACACCACCGGCCCCTACGGAACCCTACACAACCCTCTGGAAACTTATGGCACCCTACAAGCTCCTACCAACCCCTGCGGGCACTTACACAACCCTACAGGCCCCTACGGAAATCTACGGGACTCCACGGGCCCCTAGGGAAGCCTACAGATTTTGACGCAACCCTACGAGCCCCTCTGGAACCCTACAGAATACTCCAGGACCCGACAGCACTCTACAAGACCCTTAGCAACACAACGGAACCTCACTAAAACCCTATGGGCTCCTACAGAACACTGCAGGTGCCTACGGAACCCTACAGACCCCTACGGAATACTACCAGCCACTACGGAAACCTATGGCCCCTACGGAACTCTACGGAACCTGACAGAAACACTGTGGGCCCCTACAGGCCCTTGCGGGCACTTGCAGAACTCTGCAGGAACCCACGGAACTTTATGGAACCCTACCAGCCCCTACGGAAGCCTAAAGACCCTTGCAGGCAGTTACGGAACGGTACAGGGCCCTACGGAACTTTACCAGCCACTACGGAACTCTACGGGCCCCTACGGAACCCTGCAGAACCCTCCAGAACCTTACACAATCCCACGGATTCCTACAGACTCCTGCGGGCACTTACTCAACCCTAGAGGCCCCTACGGAACACTGCCAGCCCCTATGGAAGGAACCCTACGGGCCCCTACAGAACACTACTGGCTCCTGCGGTATTCTACACGACTCTAGAGAAGCTACGAAGCTCTACGGAGCCCTATGGATCCTTACGGAACAGTACGGGCCCCTTCAAAACTCTGCGGGCGCTTATGGAAACCTACAGGACCCTACGGAACTGTACGAGACTCTACAGGCCCCTAGGGAACACCACAGGCCCCTACGGAACTGTACAAGACTCTACAGGCCCCTAGGGAACACCACAGGCCCCTACGGAACCCTACACAACCCTCTGGAAACTTATGGAACCCTACAAGCTCCTACCAACCCCTGCGGGCACTTACACAACCCTACAGGGCCCTACGGAAATCTACGGGACTCCACGGGCCCCTAGGGAAGCCTACAGATTTTGACGCAACCCTACGAGCCCCTCTGGAACCCTACAGAATACTCCAGGACCCGACAGCACTCTACAAGACCCTTAGCAACACAACGGAACCTCACTAAAACCCTATGGGCTCCTACAGAACACTGCAGGTGCCTACGGAACCCTACAGGCCCCTACGGAATACTACCAGCCACTACGGAAACTTATGGCCCCTACGGAACTCTACGGAACCTGACAGAAACACTGGGGGCCCCTACAGGCCCTTGCGGGCACTTGCAGAACTCTGCAGGAACCCACGGAACTTTATGGAACCCTACCAGCCCCTACGGAAGCCTAAAGACCCTTGCAGGCAGTTACGGAACGGTACAGGGCCCTACGGAACTTTACCAGCCACTACGGAACTCTACGGGCCCCTACGGAACCCTGCAGAACCCTCCAGAACCTTACAGAATCCCACGGATTCCTACAGACTCCTGCGGGCACTTACACAACCCTAGAGGCCCCTACGGAACACTGCCAGCCCCTATGGAAGGAACCCTACGGGCCCCTACAGAACACTACTGGCTCCTGCGGTATTCTACAGGCCTCTAGGGAACCTACGAAGCTCTACGGAGCCCTATGGATCCTTACGGAACAGTACGGGCCCCTTCAAACCTCTGCGGGCGCTTATGGAAACCTACAGGCCCCTACGGAACTGTACGAGACTCTACAGGCCCTTAGGGAACACCACAGGCCCCTACGGAACCCTACACAACCCTCCGGAAACATATGGCACCCTACAAGTTCCTACCAACCCCTGCGGGCACTTACACAACCCTACAGGCCCCTACGGAAATCTACGGGACTCTACGGGCCCCTAGGGAACCCTACAGATTTTGACGCAACCCTACGAGCCCCTCTGGAACCCTACAGAATACTCCAGGACCCGACAGCACTCTACAAGACCCTTAGCAACACAACGGAACCTCACTAAAACCCTATGGGCTCCTACAGAACACTGCAGGTGCCTACGGAACCCTACAGACCCCTACGGAATACTACCAGCCACTACGGAAACCTATGGCCCCTACGGAACTCTACGGAACCTGACAGAAACACTGTGGGCCCCTACAGGCCCTTGCGGGCACTTGCAGAACTCTGCAGGAACCCACGGAACTTTATGGAACCCTACCAGCCCCTACGGAAGCCTAAAGACCCTTGCAGGCAGTTACGGAATGGTACAGGGCCCTACGGAACTTTACCAGCCACTACGGAACTCTACGGGCCCCTACGGAACCCTGCAGAACCCTCCAGAACCTTACAGAATCCCACGGATTCCTACAGACTCCTGTGGGCACTTACTCAACCCTAGAGGCCCCTACGGAACACTGCCAGCCCCTATGGAAGGAACCCTACGGGCCCCTACAGAACACTACTGGCTCGTGCACTATTCTACATGCCTCTAGGGAACCTACGAAGCTCTACGGAGCCCTATGGATCCTTACGGAATAGTACGGGCCCCTTCAGACCTCTGCGGGCGCTGATGGAAACCTACAGGACCCTACGGAACTGTACGAGGCTCTACAGGCCCTTAGGGAACACCACAGGCCCCTACGGAACTGTACGAGACTCTACAGGCCCCTAGGGAACACCACCGGCCCCTACGGAACCCTACACAACCCTCTGGAAACTTATGGAACCCTACAAGCTCCTACCAACCCCTGCGGGCACTTACACAACCCTACAGGCCCCTACGGAAATCTACGGGACTCTGCGGGCCCCTAGGGAAGCCTACAGATTTTGACGGAACCCTACAAGCCCCTCTGGAACACTACAGAATACTCCAGGACCCGACAGCACTCTACAAGACCCTTAGCAACACAACGGAACCTCACTAAAACCCTATGGGCTCCTACAGAACACTGCAGGCACCTACGGAACCCTACAGACACCTTATGGCACTTACAGAACCCTGCAGGCCCCTACGGAACCCTACAGGTCCATACAGAACCCCACAGGACCCTACGGAACTGTACGAGACTCTACAGGTCCCTAGGGAACACCACCGGCCCCTACGGAACCCTACACAACCCTCTGGAAACTTATGGAACCCTACAAGCTCCTACCAACCCCTGCGGGCACTTACACAACCCTACAGGCCCCTACGGAAATCTACGGGACTCTACGGGCCCCTAGGGAAGCCTACAGATTTTGACGCAACCCTACGAGCCCCTCTGGAACCCTACAGAATACTCGGGACCCGACAGCACTCTACAAGACCCTTAGCAACACAACGGAACCTCACTAAAACCCTATGGGCTCCTACAGAACACTGCAGGTGCCTACGGAACCCTACAGACCCCTACGGAATACTACCAGCCACTACGGAAACCTATGGCCTCTACGGAACTCTACGGAACCTGACAGAAACACTGTGGGCCCCTACAGGCCCTTGCGGGCACTTGCAGAACTCTGCAGGAACCCACGGAACTTTATGGAACCCTACCAGCCCCTACGGAAGCCTAAAGACCCTTGCAGGCAGTTACGGAACGGTACAGGGCCCTACGGAACTTTACCAGCCACTACAGAACTCTACGGGCCCCTAGGGAACCCTGCAGAACCCTCCAGAACCTTACAGAATCCCACGGATTCCTACAGACTCCTGCGGGCACTTACTCAACCCTAGAGGCCCCTACGGAACACTGCCAGCCCCTATGGAAGGAACCCTACGGGCCCCTACAGAACACTACTGGCTCCTGCGGTATTCTACACGACTCTAGGGAAGCTACGAAGCTCTACGGAGCCCTATGGATCCTTACGGAATAGTACGGGCCCCTTCAGACCTCTGCGGGCGCTGATGGAAACCTACAGGACCCTACGGAACTGTACGAGGCTCTACAGGCCCTTAGGGAACACCACAGGCCCCTACGGAACTGTACGAGACTCTACAGGCCCCTAGGGAACACCACCGGCCCCTACGGAACCCTACACAACCCTCTGGAAACTTATGGAACCCTACAAGCTCCTACCAACCCCTGCGGGCACTTACACAACCCTACAGGCCCCTACAGAAATCTACGGGACTCCACGGGCCCCTAGGGAAGCCTACAGATTTTGACGGAACCCTACAAGCCCCTCTGGAACACTACAGAATACTCCAGGACCCGACAGCACTCTACAAGACCCTTAGCAACACAACGGAACCTCACTAAAACCCTATGGGCTCCTACAGAACACTGCAGGCACCTACGGAACCCTACAGACACCTGATGGCACTTAAAGAACCCTGCAGGCCCCTACGGAACCCTACAGGTCCATACAGAACCCCACAGGCCCCTACGGAACTGTACGAGACTCTACAGGCCCCTAGGGAACACCACCGGCCCCTACGGAACCCTACACAACCCTCTGGAAACTTATGGCACCCTACAAGCTCCTACCAACCCCTGCGGGCACTTACACAACCCTACAGGCCCCTACGGAAATCTACGGGACTCTACGGGCCCCTAGGGAAGCCTACAGATTTTGACGCAACCCTACGAGCCCCTCTGGAACCCTACAGAATACTCCAGGACCCGACAGCACTCTACAAGACCCTTAGCAACACAACGGAACCTCACTAAAACCCTATGGGCTCCTACAGAACACTGCAGGTGCCTACGGAACCCTACAGACCCCTACGGAATACTACCAGCCACTACGGAAACCTATGGCCCCTACGGAACTCTACGGAACCTGACAGAAAACTGTGGGCCCCTACAGGCCCTTGCGTGGCACTTGCAGAACTCTGCAGGAACCCACGGAACTTTATGGAACCCTACCAGCCCCTACGGAAGCCTAAAGACCCTTGCAGGCAGTTACGGAACGGTACAGGGCCCTACGGAACTTTACCAGCCACTACGGAACTCTACGGGCCCCTACGGAACCCTGCAGAACCCTCCAGAACCTTACAGAATCCCACGGATTCCTACAGACTCCTGCGGGCACTTACTCAACCCTAGAGGCCCCTACGGAACACTGCCAGCCCCTATGGAAGGAACCCTACGGGCCCCTACAGAACACTACTGGCTCCTGCGGTATTCTACACGCCTCTAGGGAAGCTACGAAGCTCTGCAAAGCCATATGGATCCTTACGGAACAGTACGGGCCCCTTCAGACCTCTGCGGCGCTTATGGAAACCTACAGGACCCTACGGAACTGTACGAGACTCTACAGGCCCCTAGGGAACACCACAGGCCCCTACGGAACTGTACGAGACTCTACAGGCCCCTAGGGAACACCACCGGCCCCTACGGAACCCTACACAACCCTCTGGAAACTTATGGCACCCTACAAGCTCCTACCAACCCCTGCGGGCACTTACACAACCCTACAGGCCCCTACGGAAATCTACGGGACTCCACGGGCCCCTAGGGAAGCCTACAGATTTTGACGCAACCCTACGAGCCCCTCTGGAACCCTACAGAATACTCCAGGACCCGACAGCACTCTACAAGACCCTTAGCAACACAACGGAACCTCACTAAAACCCTATGGGCTCCTACAGAACACTGCAGGTGCCTACGGAACCCTACAGACCCCTACGGAATACTACCAGCCACTACGGAAACCTATGGCCCCTACGGAACTCTACGGAACCTGACAGAAACACTGTGGGCCCCTACAGGCCCTTGCGGGCACTTGCAGAACTCTGCAGGAACCCACGGAACTTTATGGAACCCTACCAGCCCCTACGGAAGCCTAAAGACCCTTGCAGGCAGTTACGGAACGGTACAGGGCCCTACGGAACTTTACCAGCCACTACGGAACTCTACGGGCCCCTACGGAACCCTGCAGAACCCTCCAGAACCTTACACAATCCCACGGATTCCTACAGACTCCTGTGGGCACTTACTCAACCCTAGAGGCCCCTACGGAACACTGCCAGCCCCTATGGAAGGAACCCTACGGGCCCCTACAGAACACTACTGGCTCCTGCGGTACTCTACAGGCCTCTAGGGAACCTACGAAGCTCTACGGAGCCCGATGGATCCTTACGGAATAGTATGGGCCCCTTCAAACCTCTGCGGGCGCTTATGGAAACCTACAGGACCCTACGGAACTGTACGAGACTCTACAGGCCCCTAGGGAACACCACAGGCCCCTACGGAACCCTACACAACCCTCTGGAAACTTATGGCACCCTACAAGCTCCTACCAACCCCTGCGGGCACTTACACAACCCTACAGGCCCCTACGGAAATCTACGGGACTCTACGGGCCCCTAGGGAAGCCTACAGATTTTGACGCAACCCTACGAGCCCCTCTGGAACCCTACAGAATACTCCAGGACCCGACAGCACTCTACAAGACCCTTAGCAACACAACGGAACCTCACTAAAACCCTATGGGCTCCTACAGAACACTGCAGGCACCTACGGAACCCTACAGACACCTTATGGCACTTACAGAACCCTGCAGGCCCCTACGGAACCCTACAGGTCCATACAGAACCCCACAGGACCCTACGGAACTGTACGAGACTCTACAGGCCCCTAGGGAACACCACCGGCCCCTACGGAACCCTACACAACCCTCTGGAAACTTATGGAACCCTACAAGCTCCTACCAACCCCTGCGGGCACTTACACAACCCTACAGGCCCCTACGGAAATCTACGGGACTCTACGGGCCCCTAGGGAAGCCTACAGATTTTGACGCAACCCTACGAGCCCCTCTGGAACCCTACAGAATACTCGGGACCCGACAGCACTCTACAAGACCCTTAGCAACACAACGGAACCTCACTAAAACCCTATGGGCTCCTACAGAACACTGCAGGTGCCTACGGAACCCTACAGACCCCTACGGAATACTACCAGCCACTACGGAAACCTATGGCCCCTACGGAACTCTACGGAACCTGACAGAAACACTGTGGGCCCCTACAGGCCCTTGCGGGCACTTGCAGAACTCTGCAGGAACCCACGGAACTTTATGGAACCCTACCAGCCCCTACGGAAGCCTAAAGACCCTTGCAGGCAGTTACGGAACGGTACAGGGCCCTACGGAACTTTACCAGCCACTACAGAACTCTACGGGCCCCTAGGGAACCCTGCAGAACCCTCCAGAACCTTACAGAATCCCACGGATTCCTACAGACTCCTGCGGGCACTTACTCAACCCTAGAGGCCCCTACGGAACACTGCCAGCCCCTATGGAAGGAACCCTACGGGCCCCTACAGAACACTACTGGCTCCTGCGGTATTCTACACGACTCTAGGGAAGCTACGAAGCTCTACGGAGCCCTATGGATCCTTACGGAATAGTACGGGCCCCTTCAGACCTCTGCGGGCGCTGATGGAAACCTACAGGACCCTACGGAACTGTACGAGGCTCTACAGGCCCTTAGGGAACACCACAGGCCCCTACGGAACTGTACGAGACTCTACAGGCCCCTAGGGAACACCACAGGCCCCTACGGAACCCTACACAACCCTCTGGAAACTTATGGAACCCTACAAGCTCCTACCAACCCCTGCGGGCACTTACACAACCCTACAGGCCCCTACAGAAATCTACGGGACTCTGCGGGCCCCTAGGGAAGCCTACAGATTTTGACGGAACCCTACAAGCCCCTCTGGAACACTACAGAATACTCCAGGACCCGACAGCACTCTACAAGACCCTTAGCAACACAACGGAACCTCACTAAAACCCTATGGGCTCCTACAGAACACTGCAGGCACCTACGGAACCCTACAGACACCTGATGGCACTTACAGAACCCTGCAGGCCCCTACGGAACCCTACAGGTCCATACAGAACCCCACAGGACCCTACGGAACTGTACGAGACTCTACAGGCCCCTAGGGAACACCACCGGCCCCTACGGAACCCTACACAACCCTCTGGAAACTTATGGCACCCTACAAGCTCCTACCAACCCCTGCGGGCACTTACACAACCCTACAGGCCCCTACGGAAATCTACGGGACTCTACGGGCCCCTAGGGAACCCTACAGATTTTGACGCAACCCTACGAGCCCCTCTGGAACCCTACAGAATACTCCAGGACCCGACAGCACTCTACAAGACCCTTAGCAACACAACGGAACCTCACTAAAACCCTATGGGCTCCTACAGAACACTGCAGGTGCCTACGGAACCCTACAGACCCCTACGGAATACTACCAGCCACTACGGAAACCTATGGCCCCTACGGAACTCTACGGAACCTGACAGAAACACTGTGGGCCCCTACAGGCCCTTGCGGGCACTTGCAGAACTCTGCAGGAACCCACGGAACTTTATGGAACCCTACCAGCCCCTACGGAAGCCTAAAGACCCTTGCAGGCAGTTACGGAACGGTACAGGGCCCTACGGAACTTTACCAGCCACTACGGAACTCTACGGGCCCCTATGGAACCCTGCAGAACCCTCCAGAACCTTACAGAATCCCACGGATTCCTACAGACTCCTGCGGGCACTTACTCAACCCTAGAGGCCCCTACGGAACACTGCCAGCCCCTATGGAAGGAACCCTACGGGCCCCTACAGAACACTACTGGCTCCTGCGGTATTCTACACGCCTCTAGGGAAGCTACGAAGCTCTACAAAGCCCTATGGATCCTTACGGAACAGTACGGGCCCCTTCAGACCTCTGTGGGCGCTTATGGAAACCTACAGGACCCTACGGAACTGTACGAGACTCTACAGGCCCCTAGGGAACACCACAGGCCCCTACGGAACTGTACGAGACTCTACAGGCCCCTACGGAACACCACCAGCCCCTACGGAACCCTACACAACCCTCTGGAAACTTATGGCACCCTACAAGCTCCTACCAACCCCTGCGGGCACTTACACAACCCTACAGGCCCCTACGGAAATCTACGGGACTCCACGGGCCCCTAGGGAAGCCTACAGATTTTGACGCAACGCTACGAGCCCCTCTGGAACCCTACAGAATACTCCAGGACCCGACAGCACTCTACAAGACCCTTAGCAACACAACGGAACCTCACTAAAACCCTATGGGCTCCTACAGAACACTGCAGGTGCCTACGGAACCCTACAGACCCCTACGGAATACTACCAGCCGCTACGGAAACCTATGGCCCCTACGGAACTCTACGGAACCTGACAGAAACACTGTGGGCCCCTACAGGCCCTTGCGGGCACTTGCAGAACTCTGCAGGAACCCACGGAACTTTATGGAACCCTACCAGCCCCTACGGAAGCCTAAAGACCCTTGCAGGCAGTTACGGAACGGTACAGGGCCCTACGGAACTTTACCAGCCACTACAGAACTCTACGGGCCCCTACGGAACCCTGCAGAACCCTCCAGAACCTTACAGAATCCCACGGATTCCTACAGACTCCTGCAGGCACTTACTCAACCCTAGAGGCCCCTACGGAACACTGCCAGCCCCTATGGAAGGAACCCTACGGGCCCCTACAGAACACTACTGGCTCCTGCGGTATTCTACACGCCTCTAGGGAACCTACGAAGCTCTACGGAACCCTATGGATCCTTACGGAACAGTACGGGCCCCTTCAAAACTCTGCGGGCGCTTATGGAAACCTACAGGACCCTATGGAACTGTACGAGACTCTACAGGCCCCTAGGGAACACCACAGGCCCCTACGGAACTGTACGAGACTCTACAGGCCCCTAGGGAACACCACCGGCCCCTACGGAACCCTACACAACCCTCTGGAAACTTATGGCACCCTACAAGCTCCTACCAACCCCTGCGGGCACTTACACAACCCTACAGGCCCCTACGGAAATCTACGGGACTCCACGGGCCCCTAGGGAAGCCTACAGATTTTGACGCAACCCTACGAGCCCCTCTGGAACCCTACAGAATACTCCAGGACCCGACAGCACTCTACAAGACCCTTAGCAACACAACGGAACCTCACTAAAACCCTATGGGCTCCTACAGAACACTGCAGGTGCCTACGGAACCCTACAGACCCCTACGGAATACTACCAGCCACTACGGAAACCTATGGCCCCTACGGAACTCTACGGAACCTGACAGAAACACTGTGGGCCCCTACAGGCCCTTGCGGGCACTTGCAGAACTCTGCAGGAACCCACGGAACTTTATGGAACCCTACCAGCCCCTACGGAAGCCTAAAGACCCTTGCAGGCAGTTACGGAACGGTACAGGGCCCTACGGAACTTTACCAGCCACTACGGAACTCTACGGGCCCCTAGGGAACCCTGCAGAACCCTCCAGAACGTTACAGAATCCCACGGATTCCTACAGACTCCTGCGGGCACTTACTCAACCCTAGAGGCCCCTACGGAACACTGCCAGCCCCTATGGAAGGAACCCTACGGGCCCCTACAGAACACTACTGGCTCCTGCGGTATTCTACACGACTCTAGGGAAGCTACGAAGCTCTACGGAGCCCTATGGATCCTTACGGAACAGTACGGGCCCCTTCAAAACTCTGCGGGCGCTTATGGAAACCTACAGGACCCTACGGAACTGTACGAGACTCTACAGGCCCCTAGGGAACACCACAGGCCCCTACGGAACTGTACGAGACTCTACAGGCCCCTAGGGAACACCACAGGCCCCTACGGAACCCTACACAACCCTCTGGAAACTTATGGCACCCTACAAGCTCCTACCAACCCCTGCGGGCACTTACACAACCCTACAGGCCCCTACAGAAATCTACGGGACTCTACGGGCCCCTAGGGAAGCCTACAGATTTTGACGCAACCCTACGAGCCCCTCTGGAACCCTACAGAATACTCCAGGACCCGACAGCACTCTACAAGACCCTTAGCAACACAACGGAACCTCACTAAAACCCTATGGGCTCCTACAGAACACTGCAGGTGCCAACGGAACCCTACAGACCCCTACGGAATACTACCAGCCACTACGGAAACCTATGGCCCCTACGGAACTCTACGGAACCTGACAGAAACACTGTGGGCCCCTACAGGCCCTTGTGGGCACTTGCAGAACTCTGCAGGAACCCACGGAACTTTATGGAACCCTACCAGCCCCTACGGAAGCCTAAAGACCCTTGCAGGCAGTTACGGAACGGTACAGGGCCCTACGGAACTTTACCAGCCACTACGGAACTCTACGGGCCCCTACGGAACCCTGCAGAACCCTCCAGAACCTTACAGAATCCCACGGATTCCTACAGACTCCTGTGGGCACTTACTCAACCCTAGAGGCCCCTACGGAACACTGCCAGCCCCTATGGAAGGAACCCTACGGGCCCCTACAGAACACTACTGGCTCCTGCGGTACTCTACAGGCCTCTAGGGAACCTACGAAGCTCCACGGAGCCCTATGGATCCTTACGGAACAGTACGGGCCCCTTCAAACCTCTGCGGGCGCTTATGGAAACCTACAGGACCCTACAGAACTGTACGAGACTCTACAGGCCCCTAGGGAACACCACAGGCCCCTACGGAACCCTACACAACCCTCTGGAAACTTATGGAACCCTACAAGCTCCTACCAACCCCTGCGGGCACTTACACAACCCTACAGGCCCCTACGGAAATCTACGGGACTCTACGGGCCCCTAGGGAAGCCTACAGATTTTGACGCAACCCTACGAGCCCCTCTGGAACCCTACAGAATACTCCAGGACCCGACAGCACTCTACAAGACCCTTAGCAACACAACGGAACCTCACTAAAACCCTATGGGCTCCTACAGAACACTGCAGGTGCCTACGGAACCCTACAGGCCCCTACGGAATACTACCAGCCACTACGGAAACTTATGGCCCCTACGGAACTCTACGGAACCTGACAGAAACACTGGGGGCCCCTACAGGCACTTGCGGGCACTTGCAGAACTCTGCAGGAACCCACGGAACTTTATGGAACCCTACCAGCCCCTACGGAAGCCTAAAGACCCTTGCAGGCAGTTACGGAACGGTACAGGGCCCTACGGAACTTTACCAGCCACTACGGAACTCTACGGGCCCCTAGGGAACCCTGCAGAACCCTCCAGAACGTTACAGAATCCCACGGATTCCTACAGACTCCTGCGGGCACTTACTCAACCCTAGAGGCCCCTACGGAACACTGCCAGCCCCTATGGAAGGAACCCTACGGGCCCCTACAGAACACTACTGGCTCCTGCGGTATTCTACAGGCCTCTAGGGAACCTACGAAGCTCTACGGAGCCCTATGGATCCTTACGGAACAGTACGGGCCCCTTCAAACCTCTGCGGGCGCTTATGGAAACCTACAGGACCCTACGGAACTGTACGAGACTCTACAGGCCCCTAGGGAACACCACCGGCCCCTACGGAACCCTACACAACCCTCTGGAAACTTATGGCACCCTACAAGCTCCTACCAACCCCTGCGGGCACTTACACAACCCTACAGGCCCCTACGGAAATCTACGGGACTCCACGGGCCCCTAGGGAAGCCTACAGATTTTGACGGAACCCTACGAGCCCCTTTGGAACCCTACAGAATACTCCAGGACCCGACAGCACTCTACAAGACCCTTAGCAACACAAGGGAACCTCACTAAAACCCTATGGGCTCCTACAGAACACTGCAGGTGCCAACGGAACCCTACAGACCCCTACAGAATACTACCAGCCGCTACGGAAACCTATGGCCCCTACGGAACTCTACGGAACCTGACAGAAACACTGTGGGCCCCTACAGGCCCTTGCGGGCACTTGCAGAACTCTGCAGGAACCCACGGAACTTTATGGAACCCTACCAGCCCCTACGGAAGCCTAAAGACCCTTGCAGGCAGTTACGGAACGGTACAGGGCCCTACGGAACTTTACCAGCCACTACGGAACTCTACGGGCCCCTAGGGAACCCTGCAGAACCCTCCAGAACCTTACAGAATCCCACGGATTCCTACAGACTCCTGCGGGTACTTACTCAACCCTAGAGGACCCTACGGAACACTGCCAGCCCCTATGGAAGGAACCCTACGGGCCCCTACAGAACACTACTGGCTCCTGCGGTACTCTACAGGCCTCTAGGGAACCTACGAAGCTCTACGGAGCCCTATGGATCCTTACGGAACAGTACGGGCCCCTTCAAACCTCTGCGGGCGCTTATGGAAACCTACAGGACCCTACGGAACTGTACGAGGCTCTACAGGCCCTTAGGGAACACCACAGGCCCCTACGGAACTGTATGAGACTCTACAGGCCCCTAGGGAACACCACCAGCCCCTACGGAACCCTACACAACCCTCTGGAAACTTATGGCACCCTACAAGCTCCTACCAACCCCTGCGGGCACTTACACAACCCTACAGGCCCCTACGGAATACTACCAGCCACTACGGAAACCTATGGCCCCTACGGAACTCTACGGAACCTGACAGAAACACTGGGGGCCCCTACAGGCACTTGCGGGCACTTGCAGAACTCTGCAGGAACCCACGGAACTTTATGGAACCCTACCAGCCCCTACGGAAGCCTAAAGACCCTTGCAGGCAGTTACGGAACGGTACAGGGCCCTACGGAACTTTACCAGCCACTACGGAACTCTACGGGCCCCTAGGGAACCCTGCAGAACCCTCCAGAACCTTACAGAATCCCACGGATTCCTACAGACTCCTGCGGGTACTTACTCAACCCTAGAGGACCCTACGGAACACTGCCAGCCCCTATGGAAGGAACCCTACGGGCCCCTACAGAACACTACTAGCTCCTGCGGTACTCTACAGGCCTCTAGGGAACCTACGAAGCTCTACGGAGCCCTATGGATCCTTACAGAATAGTACGGGCCCCTTCAAAACTCTGCGGGCGCTTATGGAAACCTACAGGACCCTACGGAACTGTACGAGGCTCTACAGGCCCTTAGGGAACACCACAGGACCCTACGGAACTGTACGAGACTCTACAGGCCCCTAGGGAACACCACAGGCCCCTACGGAACCCTACACAACCCTCCGGAAACTTATGGCACCCTACAAGCTCCTACCAACCCCTGCGGGCACTTACACAACCCTACAGGCCCCTACGGAATACTACCAGCCACTACGGAAACCTATGGCCCCTACGGAACACTACGGAACCTGACAGAAACACTGGGGGCCCCTACAGGCACTTGCGGGCACTTGCAGAACTCTGCAGGAACCCACGGAACTTTATGGAACCCTACCAGCCCCTACGGAAGCCTAAAGACCCTTGCAGGCAGTTACGGAACGGTACAGGGCCCTACGGAACTTTACCAGCCACTACGGAACTCTACGGGCCCCTAGGGAACCCTGCAGAACCCTCCAGAACGTTACAGAATCCCACGGATTCCTACAGACTCCTGCGGGCACTTACTCAACCCTAGAGGCCCCTACGGAACACTGCCAGCCCCTATGGAAGGAACCCTACGGGCCCCTACAGAACACTACTGGCTCCTGCGGTATTCTACAGGACTCTAGGGAACCTACGAAGCTCTACGGAGCCCTATGGATCCTTACGGAACAGTACGGGCCCCTTCAAACCTCTGCGGGCGCTTATGGAAACCTACAGGCCCCTACGGAACTGTACGAGACTCTACAGGCCCCTAGGGAACACCACCGGCCCCTACGGAACCCTACACAACCCTCTGGAAACTTATGGCACCCTACAAGCTCCTACCAACCCCTGCGGGCACTTACACAACCCTACAGGCCCCTACGGAAATCTACGGGACTCCACGGGCCCCTAGGGAAGCCTACAGATTTTGACGGAACCCTACGAGCCCCTTTGGAACCCTACAGAATACTCCAGGACCCGACAGCACTCTACAAGACCCTTAGCAACACAAGGGAACCTCACTAAAACCCTATGGGCTCCTACAGAACACTGCAGGTGCCAACGGAACCCTACAGACCCCTACAGAATACTACCAGCCGCTACGGAAACCTATGGCCCCTACGGAACTCTACGGAACCTGACAGAAACACTGTGGGCCCCTACAGGCCCTTGCGGGCACTTGCAGAACTCTGCAGGAACCCACGGAACTTTATGGAACCCTACCAGCCCCTACGGAAGCCTAAAGACCCTTGCAGGCAGTTACGGAACGGTACAGGGCCCTACGGAACTTTACCAGCCACTACGGAACTCTACGGGCCCCTACGGAACCCTGCAGAACCCTCCAGAACCTTACAGAATCCCACGGATTCCTACAGACTCCTGCGGGTACTTACTCAACCCTAGAGGACCCTACGGAACACTGCCAGCCCCTATGGAAGGAACCCTACGGGCCCCTACAGAACACTACTGGCTCCTGCGGTACTCTACAGGCCTCTAGGGAACCTACGAAGCTCTACGGAGCCCTATGGATCCTTACGGAACAGTACGGGCCCCTTCAAACCTCTGCGGGCGCTTATGGAAACCTACAGGACCCTACGGAACTGTACGAGGCTCTACAGGCCCTTAGGGAACACCACAGGCCCCTACGGAACTGTACGAGACTCTACAGGCCCCTAGGGAACACCACCGGCCCCTACGGAACCCTACACAACCCTCTGGAAACTTATGGCACCCTACAAGCTCCTACCAACCCCTGCGGGCACTTACACAACCCTACAGGCCCCTACGGAATACTACCAGCCACTACGGAAACCTATGGCCCCTAGGGAACTCTACGGAACCTGACAGAAACACTGTGGGCCCCTACAGGCCCTTGCGGGCACTTGCAGAACTCTGCAGGAACCCACGGAACTTTATGGAACCCTACCACCCCCTACGGAAGCCTAAAGACCCTTGCAGGCAGTTACGGAACGGTACAGGGCCCTACGGAACTTTACCAGCCACTACGGAACTCTACGGGCCCCTAGGGAACCCTGCAGAACCCTCCAGAACCTTACAGAATCCCACGGATTCCTACAGACTCCTGCGGGTACTTACTCAACCCTAGAGGACCCTACGGAACACTGCCAGCCCCTATGGAAGGAACCCTACGGGCCCCTACAGAACACTACTAGCTCCTGCGGTACTCTACAGGCCTCTAGGGAACCTACGAAGCTCTACGGAGCCCTATGGATCCTTACAGAATAGTACGGGCCCCTTCAAAACTCTGCGGGCGCTTATGGAAACCTACAGGACCCTACGGAACTGTACGAGGCTCTACAGGCCCTTAGGGAACACCACAGGCCCCTACGGAACTGTACGAGACTCTACAGGCCCCTAGGGAACACCACCGGCCCCTACGGAACCCTACACAACCCTCTGGAAACTTATGGCACCCTACAAGCTCCTACCAACCCCTGCGGGCACTTACACAACCCTACAGGCCCCTACGGAAATCTACGGGACTCCACGGGCCCCTAGGGAAGCCTACAGATTTTGACGCAACCCTACGAGCCCCTCTGGAACCCTACAGAATACTCCAGGACCCGACAGCACTCTACAAGACCCTTAGCAACACAACGGAACCTCACTAAAACCCTATGGGCTCCTACAGAACACTGCAGGTGCCTACGGAACCCTACAGGCCCCTACGGAATACTACCAGCCGCTACGGAAACCTATGGCCCCTACGGAACTCTACGGAACCTGACAGAAACACTGTGGGCCCCTACAGGCCCTTGCGGGCACTTGCAGAACTCTGCAGGAACCCACGGAACTTTATGGAACCCTACCAGCCCCTACGGAAGCCTAAAGACCCTTGCAGGCAGTTACGGAACGGTACAGGGCCCTACGGAACTTTACCAGCCACTACGGAACTCTACGGGCCCCTACGGAACCCTGCAGAACCCTCCAGAACCTTACAGAATCCCACGGATTCCTACAGACTCCTGCGGGTACTTACTCAACCCTAGAGGACCCTACGGAACACTGCCAGCCCCTATGGAAGGAACCCTACGGGCCCCTACAGAACACTACTGGCTCCTGCGGTATTCTACAGGCCTCTAGGGAACCTACGAAGCTCTACGGAGCCCTATGGATCCTTACAGAACAGTACGGGCCCCTTCAAACCTCTGCGGGCGCTTATGGAAACGTACAGGACCCTACGGAACTGTACGAGACTCTACAGACCCCTAGGGAACACCACCGGCCCCTACGGAACCCTACACAACCCTCTGGAAACTTATGGCACCCTACAAGCTCCTACCAACCCCTGCGGGCACTTACACAACCCTACAGGCCCCTACGGAAATCTACGGGACTCCACGGGCCCCTAGGGAAGCCTACAGATTTTGACGCAACCCTACGAGCCCCTCTGGAACCCTACAGAATACTCCAGGACCCGACAGCACTCTACAAGACCCTTAGCAACACAACGGAACCTCACTAAAACCCTATGGGCTCCTACAGAACACTGCAGGTGCCAACGGAACCCTACAGACCCCTACAGAATACTACCAGCCGCTACGGAAACCTATGGCCCCTACGGAACTCTACGGAACCTGACAGAAACACTGTGGGCCCCTACAGGCACTTGCGGGCACTTGCAGAACTCTGCAGGAACCCACGGAACTTTATGGAACCCTACCAGCCCCTACGGAAGCCTAAAGACCCTTGCAGGCAGTTACGGAACGGTACAGGGCCCTACGGAACTTTACCAGCCACTACGGAACTCTACGGGCCCCTACGGAACCCTGCAGAACCCTCCAGAACCTTACAGAATCCCACGGATTCCTACAGACTCCTGCGGGTACTTACTCAACCCTAGAGGACCCTACGGAACACTGCCAGCCCCTATGGAAGGAACCCTACGGGCCCCTACAGAACACTACTGGCTCCTGCGGTACTCTACAGGCCTCTAGGGAACCTACGAAGCTCTACGGAGCCCTATGGATCCTTACGGAATAGTACGGGCCCCTTCAGACCTCTGCGGGCGCTTATGGAAACCTACAGGACCCTACGGAACTGTACGAGGCTCTACAGGCCCTTAGGGAACACCACAGGCCCCTACGGAACTGTACGAGACTCTACAGGCCCCTAGGGAACACCACCGGCCCCTACGGAACCCTACACAACCCTCTGGAAACTTATGGCACCCTACAAGCTCCTACCAACCCCTGCGGGCACTTACACAACCCTACAGGCCCCTACGGAAATCTACGGGACTCCACGGGCCCCTAGGGAAGCCTACAGATTTTGACGCAACCCTACGAGCCCCTCTGGAACCCTACAGAATACTCCAGGACCCGACAGCACTCTACAAGACCCTTAGCAACACAATGGAACCTCACTAAAACCCTATGGGCTCCTACAGAACACTGCAGGTGCCAACGGAACCCTACAGACCCCTACGGAATACTACCAGCCACTACGGAAACCTATGGCCCCTACGGAACTCTACGGAACCTGACAGAAACACTGTGGGCCCCTACGGGCACTTGCAGAACTCTGCAGGAACCCACGGAACTTTATGGAACCCTACCAGCCCCTACGGAAGCCTAAAGACCCTTGCAGGCAGTTACGGAACGGTACAGGGCCCTACGGAACTTTACCAGCCACTACGGAACTCTACGGGCCCCTACGGAACCCTGCAGAACCCTCCAGAACCTTACACAATCCCACGGATTCCTACAGACTCCTGCGGGCACTTACTCAACCCTAGAGGACCCTACGGAACACTGCCAGCCCCTATGGAAGGAACCCTACGGGCCCCTACAGAACACTACTGGCTCCTGCGGTATTCTACAGGCCTCTAGGGAACCTACGAAGCTCTACGGAGCCCTATGGATCCTTACGGAACAGTACGGGCCCCTTCAAACCTCTGCGGGCGCTTATGGAAACCTACAGGCCCCTACGGAACTGTACGAGACTCTACAGGCCCCTAGGGAACACCACCGGCCCCTACGGAACCCTACACAACCCTCTGGAAACTTATGGCACCCTACAAGCTCCTACCAACCCCTGCGGGCACTTACACAACCCTACAGGCCCCTACGGAAATCTACGGGACTCCACGGGCCCCTAGGGAAGCCTACAGATTTTGACGCAACCCTACGAGCCCCTCTGGAACCCTACAGAATACTCCAGGACCCGACAGCACTCTACAAGACCCTTAGCAACACAACGGAACCTCACTAAAACCCTATGGGCTCCTACAGAACACTGCAGGTGCCAACGGAACCCTACAGACCCCTACAGAATACTACCAGCCGCTACGGAAACCTATGGCCCCTACGGAACTCTACGGAACCTGACAGAAACACTGTGGGCCCCTACAGGCCCTTGCGGGCACTTGCGGAACTCTGCAGGAACCCACGGAACTTTATGGAACCCTACCAGCCCCTACGGAAGCCTAAAGACCCTTGCAGGCAGTTACGGAACGGTACAGGGCCCTACGGAACTTTACCAGCCACTACGGAACTCTACGGGCCCCTACGGAACCCTGCAGAACCCTCCAGAACCTTACAGAATCCCACGGATTCCTACAGACTCCTGCGGGTACTTACTCAACCCTAGAGGACCCTACGGAACACTGCCAGCCCCTATGGAAGGAACCCTACGGGCCCCTACAGAACACTACTGGCTCCTGCGGTACTCTACAGGCCTCTAGGGAACCTACGAAGCTCTACGGAGCCCTATGGATCCTTACGGAATAGTACGGGCCCCTTCAGACCTCTGCGGGCGCTTATGGAAACCTACAGGACCCTACGGAACTGTACGAGGCTCTACAGGCCCTTAGGGAACACCACAGGCCCCTACGGAACTGTACGAGACTCTACAGGCCCCTAGGGAACACCACCGGCCCCTACGGAACCCTACACAACCCTCCGGAAACATATGGCACCCTACAAGCTCCTACCAACCCCTGCGGGCACTTACACAACCCTACAGGCCCCTACGGAAATCTACGGGACTCCACGGGCCCCTAGGGAAGCCTACAGATTTTGACGCAACCCTACGAGCCCCTCTGGAACCCTACAGAATACTCCAGGACCCGACAGCACTCTACAAGACCCTTAGCAACACAACGGAACCTCACTAAAACCCTATGGGCTCCTACAGAACACTGCAGGTGCCAACGGAACCCTACAGACCCCTACAGAATACTACCAGCCGCTACGGAAACCTATGGCCCCTACGGAACTCTACGGAACCTGACAGAAACACTGTGGGCCCCTACAGGCCCTTGCGGGCACTTGCGGAACTCTGCAGGAACCCACGGAACTTTATGGAACCCTACCAGCCCCTACGGAAGCCTAAAGACCCTTGCAGGCAGTTACGGAACGGTACAATGCCCTACGGAACTTTACCAGCCACTACGGAACTCTACGGGCCCCTACGGAACCCTGCAGAACCCTCCAGAACCTTACACAATCCCACGGATTCCTACAGACTCCTGCGGGTACTTATTCAACCCTAGAGGACCCTACGGAACACTGCCAGCCCCTATGGAAGGAACCCTACGGGCCCCTACAGAACACTACTGGCTCCTGCGGTACTCTACAGGCCTCTAGGGAACCTACGAAGCTCTACGGAGCCCTATGGATCCTTACGGAATAGTACGGGCCCCTTCAGACCTCTGCGGGCGCTTATGGAAACCTACAGGACCCTACGGAACTGTACGAGGCTCTACAGGCCCTTAGGGAACACCACAGGCCCCTACGGAACTGTACGAGACTCTACAGGCCCCTAGGGAACACCACCGGCCCCTACGGAACCCTACACAACCCTCTGGAAACTTATGGCACCCTACAAGCTCCTACCAACCCCTGCGGGCACTTACACAAACCTACAGGCCCCTACGGAAATCTACGGGACTCCACGGGCCCCTAGGGAAGCCTACAGATTTTGACGCAACCCTACGAGCCCCTCTGGAACCCTACAGAATACTCCAGGACCCGACAGCACTCTACAAGACCCTTAGCAACACAACGGAACCTCACTAAAACCCTATGGGCTCCTACAGAACACTGCAGGTGCCAACGGAACCCTACAGACACCTACAGAATACTACCAGCCGCTACGGAAACCTATGGCCCCTACGGAACTCTACGGAACCTGACAGAAACACTGTGGGCCCCTACGGGCACTTGCAGAACTCTGCAGGAACCCACGGAACTTTATGGAACCCTACCAGCCCCTACGGAAGCCTAAAGACCCTTGCAGGCAGTTACGGAACGGTACAGGGCCCTACGGAACTTTACCAGCCACTACGGAACTCTACGGGCCCCTACGGAACCCTGCAGAACCCTCCAGAACCTTACACAATCCCACGGATTCCTACAGACTCCTGCGGGTACTTACTCAACCCTAGAGGACCCTACGGAACACTGCCAGCCCCTATGGAAGGAACCCTACGGGCCCCTACAGAACACTACTGGCTCCTGCGGTACTCTACAGGCCTCTAGGGAACCTACGAAGCTCTACGGAGCCCTATGGATCCTTACGGAATAGTACGGGCCCCTTCAGACCTCTGCGGGCGCTTATGGAAACCTACAGGACCCTACGGAACTGTACGAGGCTCTACAGGCCCTTAGGGAACACCACAGGCCCCTACGGAACTGTACGAGACTCTACAGGCCCCTAGGGAACACCACCGGCCCCTACGGAACCCTACACAACCCTCTGGAAACTTATGGCACCCTACAAGCTCCTACCAACCCCTGCGGGCACTTACACAAACCTACAGGCCCCTACGGAAATCTACGGGACTCCACGGGCCCCTAGGGAAGCCTACAGATTTTGACGCAACCCTACGAGCCCCTCTGGAACCCTACAGAATACTCCAGGACCCGACAGCACTCTACAAGACCCTTAGCAACACAACGGAACCTCACTAAAACCCTATGGGCTCCTACAGAACACTGCAGGTGCCAACGGAACCCTACAGACCCCTACAGAATACTACCAGCCGCTACGGAAACCTATGGCCCCTACGGAACTCTACGGAACCTGACAGAAACACTGTGGGCCCCTACGGGCACTTGCAGAACTCTGCAGGAACCCACGGAACTTTATGGAACCCTACCAGCCCCTACGGAAGCCTAAAGACCCTTGCAGGCAGTTACGGAACGGTACAGGGCCCTACGGAACTTTACCAGCCACTACGGAACTCTACGGGCCCCTACGGAACCATGCAGAACCCTCCAGAACCTTACAGAATCCCACGGATTCCTACAGACTCCTGCGGGCACTTACTCAACCCTAGAGGACCCTACGGAACACTGCCAGCCCCTATGGAAGGAACCCTACGGGCCCCTACAGAACACTACTGGCTCCTGCGGTACTCTACAGGCCTCTAGGGAACCTACGAAGCTCTACGGAGCCCTATGGATCCTTACGGAATAGTACGGGCCCCTTCAGACCTCTGCGGGCGCTTATGGAAACCTACAGGACCCTACGGAACTGTACGAGGCTCTACAGGCCCTTAGGGAACACCACAGGCCCCTACGGAACTGTACGAGACTCTACAGGCCCCTAGGGAACACCACCGGCCCCTACGGAACCCTACACAACCCTCTGGAAACTTATGGCACCCTACAAGCTCCTACCAACCCCTGCGGGCACTTACACAAACCTACAGGCCCCTACGGAAATCTACGGGACTCCACGGGCCCCTAGGGAAGCCTACAGATTTTGACGCAACCCTACGAGCCCCTCTGGAACCCTACAGAATACTCCAGGACCCGACAGCACTCTACAAGACCCTTAGCAACACAACGGAACCTCACTAAAACCCTATGGGCTCCTACAGAACACTGCAGGTGCCAACGGAACCCTACAGACCCCTACAGAATACTACCAGCCGCTACGGAAACCTATGGCCCCTACGGAACTCTACGGAACCTGACAGAAACACTGTGGGCCCCTACGGGCACTTGCAGAACTCTGCAGGAACCCACGGAACTTTATGGAACCCTACCAGCCCCTACGGAAGCCTAAAGACCCTTGCAGGCAGTTACGGAACGGTACAGGGCCCTACGGAACTTTACCAGCCACTACGGAACTCTACGGGCCCCTACGGAACCATGCAGAACCCTCCAGAACCTTACAGAATCCCACGGATTCCTACAGACTCCTGCGGGCACTTACTCAACCCTAGAGGACCCTACGGAACACTGCCAGCCCCTATGGAAGGAACCCTACGGGCCCCTACAGAACACTACTGGCTCCTGCGGTACTCTACAGGCCTCTAGGGAACCTACGAAGCTCTACGGAGCCCTATGGATCCTTACGGTATAGTACGGGCCCCTTCAAAACTCTGCGGGCGCTTATGGAAACCTACAGGACCCTACGGAACTGTACGAGGCTCTACAGGCCCTTAGGGAACACCACAGGCCCCTACGGAACTGTACGAGACTCTACAGGCCCCTAGGGAACACCACCGGCCCCTACGGAACCCTACACAACCCTCTGGAAACTTATGGCACCCTACAAGCTCCTACCAACCCCTGCGGGCACTTACACAAACCTACAGGCCCCTACGGAAATCTACGGGACTCCACGGGCCCCTAGGGAAGCCTACAGATTTTGACGCAACCCTACGAGCCCCTCTGGAACCCTACAGAATACTCCAGGACCCGACAGCACTCTACAAGACCCTTAGCAACACAACGGAACCTCACTAAAACCCTATGGGCTCCTACAGAACACTGCAGGTGCCAACGGAACCCTACAGACCCCTACAGAATACTACCAGCCGCTACGGAAACCTATGGCCCCTACGGAACTCTACGGAACCTGACAGAAACACTGTGGGCCCCTACGGGCACTTGCGGAACTCTGCAGGAACCCACGGAACTTTATGGAACCCTACCAGCCCCTACGGAAGCCTAAAGACCCTTGCAGGCAGTTACGGAACGGTACAATGCCCTACGGAACTTTACCAGCCACTACGGAACTCTACGGGCCCCTACGGAACCCTGCAGAACCCTCCAGAACCTTACACAATCCCACGGATTCCTACAGACTCCTGCGGGTACTTATTCAACCCTAGAGGACCCTACGGAACACTGCCAGCCCCTATGGAAGGAACCCTACGGGCCCCTACAGAACACTACTGGCTCCTGCGGTACTCTACAGGCCTCTAGGGAACCTACGAAGCTCTACGGAGCCCTATGGATCCTTACAGAATAGTACGGGCCCCTTCAGACCTCTGCGGGCGCTTATGGAAACCTACAGGACCCTACGGAACTGTACGAGGCTCTACAGGCCCTTAGGGAACACCACAGGCCCCTACGGAACTGTACGAGACTCTACAGGCCCCTAGGGAACACCACCGGCCCCTACGGAACCCTACACAACCCTCTGGAAACTTATGGCACCCTACAAGCTCCTACCAACCCCTGCGGGCACTTACACAAACCTACAGGCCCCTACGGAAATCTACGGGACTCCACGGGCCCCTAGGGAAGCCTACAGATTTTGACGCAACCCTACGAGCCCCTCTGGAACCCTACAGAATACTCCAGGACCCGACAGCACTCTACAAGACCCTTAGCAACACAACGGAACCTCACTAAAACCCTATGGGCTCCTACAGAACACTGCAGGTGCCAACGGAACCCTACAGACCCCTACAGAATACTACCAGCCGCTACGGAAACCTATGGCCCCTACGGAACTCTACGGAACCTGACAGAAACACTGTGGGCCCCTACGGGCACTTGCGGAACTCTGCAGGAACCCACGGAACTTTATGGAACCCTACCAGCCCCTACGGAAGCCTAAAGACCCTTGCAGGCAGTTACGGAACGGTACAATGCCCTACGGAACTTTACCAGCCACTACGGAACTCTACGGGCCCCTACGGAACCCTGCAGAACCCTCCAGAACCTTACACAATCCCACGGATTCCTACAGACTCCTGCGGGTACTTATTCAACCCTAGAGGACCCTACGGAACACTGCCAGCCCCTATGGAAGGAACCCTACGGGCCCCTACAGAACACTACTGGCTCCTGCGGTACTCTACAGGCCTCTAGGGAACCTACGAAGCTCTACGGAGCCCTATGGATCCTTACAGAATAGTACGGGCCCCTTCAGACCTCTGCGGGCGCTTATGGAAACCTACAGGACCCTACGGAACTGTACGAGGCTCTACAGGCCCTTAGGGAACACCACAGGCCCCTACGGAACTGTACGAGACTCTACAGGCCCCTAGGGAACACCACCGGCCCCTACGGAACCCTACACAACCCTCTGGAAACTTATGGCACCCTACAAGCTCCTACCAACCCCTGCGGGCACTTACACAAACCTACAGGCCCCTACGGAAATCTACGGGACTCCACGGGCCCCTAGGGAAGCCTACAGATTTTGACGCAACCCTACGAGCCCCTCTGGAACCCTACAGAATACTCCAGGACCCGACAGCACTCTACAAGACCCTTAGCAACACAACGGAACCTCACTAAAACCCTATGGGCTCCTACAGAACACTGCAGGTGCCAACGGAACCCTACAGACACCTACAGAATACTACCAGCCGCTACGGAAACCTATGGCCCCTACGGAACTCTACGGAACCTGACAGAAACACTGTGGGCCCCTACAGGCCCTTGCGGGCACTTGCGGAACTCTGCAGGAACCCACGGAACTTTATGGAACCCTACCAGCCCCTACGGAAGCCTAAAGACCCTTGCAGGCAGTTACGGAACGGTACAATGCCCTACGGAACTTTACCAGCCACTACGGAACTCTACGGGCCCCTACGGAACCCTGCAGAACCCTCCAGAACCTTACACAATCCCACGGATTCCTACAGACTCCTGCGGGTACTTATTCAACCCTAGAGGACCCTACGGAACACTGCCAGCCCCTATGGAAGGAACCCTACGGGCCCCTACAGAACACTACTGGCTCCTGCGGTACTCTACAGGCCTCCTGGGAACCTACGAAGCTCTACGGAGCCCTATGGATCCTTACGGAACAGTACGGGCCCCTTCAGACCTCTGCGGGCGCTTATGGAAACCTACAGGACCCTACGGAACTGTACGAGGCTCTACAGGCCCTTAGGGAACACCACAGGCCCCTACGGAACTGTACGAGACTCTACAGGCCCCTAGGGAACACCACCGGCCCCTACGGAACCCTACACAACCCTCTGGAAACTTATGGCACCCTACAAGCTCCTACCAACCCCTGCGGGCACTTACACAACCCTACAGGCCCCTACGGAAATCTACGGGACTCCACGGGCCCCTAGGGAAGCCTACAGATTTTGACGCAACCCTACGAGCCCCTCTGGAACCCTACAGAATACTCCAGGACCCAACAGCACTCTACAAGACCCTTAGCAACACAACGGAACCTCACTAAAACCCTATGGGCTCCTACAGAACACTGCAGGTGCCAACGGAACCCTACAGACACCTACAGAATACTACCAGCCGCTACGGAAACCTCTGGCCCCTACGGAACTCTACGGAACCTGACAGAAACACTGTGGGCCCCTACGGGCACTTGCAGAACTCTGCAGGAACCCACGGAACTTTATGGAACCCTACCAGCCCCTACGGAAGCCTAAAGACCCTTGCAGGCAGTTACGGAACGGTACAGGGCCCTACGGAACTTTACCAGCCACTACGGAACTCTACGGGCCCCTACGGAACCCTGCAGAACCCTCCAGAACCTTACACAATCCCACGGATTCCTACAGACTCCTGCGGGTACTTACTCAACCCTAGAGGACCCTACGGAACACTGCCAGCCCCTATGGAAGGAACCCTACGGGCCCCTACAGAACACTACTGGCTCCTGCGGTACTCTACAGGCCTCTAGGGAACCTACGAAGCTCTACGGAGCCCTATGGATCCTTACGGAATAGTACGGGCCCCTTCAGACCTCTGCGGGCGCTTATGGAAACCTACAGGACCCTACGGAACTGTACGAGGCTCTACAGGCCCTTAGGGAACACCACAGGCCCCTACGGAACTGTACGAGACTCTACAGGCCCCTAGGGAACACCACCGGCCCCTACGGAACCCTACACAACCCTCTGGAAACTTATGGCACCCTACAAGCTCCTACCAACCCCTGCGGGCACTTACACAACCCTACAGGCCCCTACGGAAATCTACGGGACTCCACAGGCCCCTAGGGAAGCCTACAGATTTTGACGGAACCCTACGAGCCCCTCTGGAACCCTACAGAATACTCCAGGACCCGACAGCACTCTACAAGACCCTTAGCAACACAACGGAACCTCACTAAAACCCTATGGGCTCCTACAGAACACTGCAGGTGCCAACGGAACCCTACAGACCCCTACAGAATACTACCAGCCGCTACGGAAACCTATGGCCCCTACGGAACTCTACGGAACCTGACAGAAACACTGTGGGCCCCTACGGGCACTTGCAGAACTCTGCAGGAACCCACGGAACTTTATGGAACCCTACCAGCCCCTACGGAAGCCTAAAGACCCTTGCAGGCAGTTACGGAACGGTACAGGGCCCTACGGAACTTTACCAGCCACTACGGAACTCTACGGGCCCCTACGGAACCCTGCAGAACCCTCCAGAACCTTACACAATCCCACGGATTCCTACAGACTCCTGCGGGCACTTACTCAACCCTAGAGGACCCTACGGAACACTGCCAGCCCCTATGGAAGGAACCCTACGGGCCCCTACAGAACACTACTGGCTCCTGCGGTATTCTACAGGCCTCTAGGGAACCTACGAAGCTCTACGGAGCCCTATGGATCCTTACAGAATAGTACGGGCCCCTTCAGACCTCTGCGGGCGCTTATGGAAACCTACAGGACCCTACGGAACTGTACGAGGCTCTACAGGCCCTTAGGGAACACCACAGGCCCCTACGGAACTGTACGAGACTCTACAGGCCCCTAGGGAACACCACCGGCCCCTACGGAACCCTACACAACCCTCTGGAAACTTATGGCACCCTACAAGCTCCTACCAACCCCTGCGGGCACTTACACAAACCTACAGGCCCCTACGGAAATCTACGGGACTCCACGGGCCCCTAGGGAAGCCTACAGATTTTGACGCAACCCTACGAGCCCCTCTGGAACCCTACAGAATACTCCAGGACCCGACAGCACTCTACAAGACCCTTAGCAACACAACGGAACCTCACTAAAACCCTATGGGCTCCTACAGAACACTGCAGGTGCCAACGGAACCCTACAGACCCCTACAGAATACTACCAGCCGCTACGGAAACCTATGGCCCCTACGGAACTCTACGGAACCTGACAGAAACACTGTGGGCCCCTACAGGCCCTTGCGGGCACTTGCAGAACTCTGCAGGAACCCACGGAACTTTATGGAACCCTACCAGCCCCTACGGAAGCCTAAAGACCCTTGCAGGCAGTTACGGAATGGTACAATGCCCTACGGAACTTTACCAGCCACTACGGAACTCTACGGGCCCCTACGGAACCCTGCAGAACCCTCCAGAACCTTACAGAATCCCACGGATTCCTACAGACTCCTGCGGGTACTTACTCAACCCTAGAGGACCCTACGGAACACTGCCAGCCCCTATGGAAGGAACCCTACGGGCCCCTACAGAACACTACTGGCTCCTGCGGTATTCTACAGGCCTCTAGGGAACCTACGAAGCTCTACGGAGCCCTATGGATCCTTACGGAACAGTACGGGCCCCTTCAAACCTCTGCGGGCGCTTATGGAAACCTACAGGCCCCTACGGAACTGTACGAGACTCTACAGGCCCCTAGGGAACACCACCGGCCCCTACGGAACCCTACACAACCCTCTGGAAACTTATGGCACCCTACAAGCTCCTACCAACCCCTGCGGGCACTTACACAAACCTACAGGCCCCTACGGAAATCTACGGGACTCCACGGGCCCCTAGGGAAGCCTACAGATTTTGACGCAACCCTACGAGCCCCTCTGGAACCCTACAGAATACTCCAGGACCCGACAGCACTCTACAAGACCCTTAGCAACACAACGGAACCTCACTAAAACCCTATGGGCTCCTACAGAACACTGCAGGTGCCAACGGAACCCTACAGACCCCTACAGAATACTACCAGCCGCTACGGAAACCTATGGCCCCTACGGAACTCTACGGAACCTGACAGAAACACTGTGGGCCCCTACGAGCACTTGCGGAACTCTGCAGGAACCCACGGAACTTTATGGAACCCTACCAGCCCCTACGGAAGCCTAAAGACCCTTGCAGGCAGTTACGGAACGGTACAGGGCCCTACGGAACTTTACCAGCCACTACGGAACTCTACGGGCCCCTACGGAACCCTGCAGAACCCTCCAGAACCTTACACAATCCCACGGATTCCTACAGACTCCTGCGGGCACTTACTCAACCCTAGAGGACCCTACGGAACACTGCCAGCCCCTATGGAAGGAACCCTACGGGCCCCTACAGAACACTACTGGCTCCTGCGGTATTCTACAGGCCTCTAGGGAACCTACGAAGCTCTACGGAGCCCTATGGATCCTTACAGAATAGTACGGGCCCCTTCAGACCTCTGCGGGCGCTTATGGAAACCTACAGGACCCTACGGAACTGTACGAGGCTCTACAGGCCCTTAGGGAACACCACAGGCCCCTACGGAACTGTACGAGACTCTACAGGCCCCTAGGGAACACCACCGGCCCCTACGGAACCCTACACAACCCTCTGGAAACTTATGGCACCCTACAAGCTCCTACCAACCCCTGCGGGCACTTACACAAACCTACAGGCCCCTACGGAAATCTACGGGACTCCACGGGCCCCTAGGGAAGCCTACAGATTTTGACGCAACCCTACGAGCCCCTCTGGAACCCTACAGAATACTCCAGGACCCGACAGCACTCTACAAGACCCTTAGCAACACAACGGAACCTCACTAAAACCCTATGGGCTCCTACAGAACACTGCAGGTGCCAACGGAACCCTACAGACCCCTACAGAATACTACCAGCCGCTACGGAAACCTATGGCCCCTACGGAACTCTACGGAACCTGACAGAAACACTGTGGGCCCCTACAGGCCCTTGCGGGCACTTGCAGAACTCTGCAGGAACCCACGGAACTTTATGGAACCCTACCAGCCCCTACGGAAGCCTAAAGACCCTTGCAGGCAGTTACGGAATGGTACAATGCCCTACGGAACTTTACCAGCCACTACGGAACTCTACGGGCCCCTACGGAACCCTGCAGAACCCTCCAGAACCTTACAGAATCCCACGGATTCCTACAGACTCCTGCGGGTACTTACTCAACCCTAGAGGACCCTACGGAACACTGCCAGCCCCTATGGAAGGAACCCTACGGGCCCCTACAGAACACTACTGGCTCCTGCGGTATTCTACAGGCCTCTAGGGAACCTACGAAGCTCTACGGAGCCCTATGGATCCTTACGGAACAGTACGGGCCCCTTCAAACCTCTGCGGGCGCTTATGGAAACCTACAGGACCCTACGGAACTGTACGAGACTCTACAGGCCCCTAGGGAACACCACCGGCCCCTACGGAACCCTACACAACCCTCTGGAAACTTATGGCACCCTACAAGCTCCTACCAACCCCTGCGGGCACTTACACAAACCTACAGGCCCCTACGGAAATCTACGGGACTCCACGGGCCCCTAGGGAAGCCTACAGATTTTGACGCAACCCTACGAGCCCCTCTGGAACCCTACAGAATACTCCAGGACCCGACAGCACTCTACAAGACCCTTAGCAACACAACGGAACCTCACTAAAACCCTATGGGCTCCTACAGAACACTGCAGGTGCCAACGGAACCCTACAGACCCCTACAGAATACTACCAGCCGCTACGGAAACCTCTGGCCCCTACGGAACTCTACGGAACCTGACAGAAACACTGTGGGCCCCTACAGGCCCTTGCGGGCACTTGCAGAACTCTGCAGGAACCCACGGAACTTTATGGAACCCTACCAGCCCCTACGGAAGCCTAAAGACCCTTGCAGGCAGTTACGGAACGGTACAGGGCCCTACGGAACTTTACCAGCCACTACGGAACTCTACGGGCCCCTACGGAACCCTGCAGAACCCTCCAGAACCTTACACAATCCCACGGATTCCTACAGACTCCTGCGGGTACTTACTCAACCCTAGAGGACCCTACGGAACACTGCCAGCCCCTATGGAAGGAACCCTACGGGCCCCTACAGAACACTACTGGCTCCTGCGGTACTCTACAGGCCTCTAGGGAACCTACGAAGCTCTACGGAGCCCGATGGATCCTTACGGAATAGTACGGGCCCCTTCAGACCTCTGCGGGCGCTTATGGAAACCTACAGGACCCTACGGAACTGTACGAGGCTCTACAGGCCCTTAGGGAACACCACAGGCCCCTACGGAACTGTACGAGACTCTACAGGCCCCTAGGGAACACCACCGGCCCCTACGGAACCCTACACAACCCTCTGGAAACTTATGGCACCCTACAAGCTCCTACCAACCCCTGCGGGCACTTACACAAACCTACAGGCCCCTACGGAAATCTACGGGACTCCACGGGCCCCTAGGGAAGCCTACAGATTTTGACGCAACCCTACGAGCCCCTCTGGAACCCTACAGAATACTCCAGGACCCGACAGCACTCTACAAGACCCTTAGCAACACAACGGAACCTCACTAAAACCCTATGGGCTCCTACAGAACACTGCAGGTGCCAACGGAACCCTACAGACCCCTACAGAATACTACCAGCCGCTACGGAAACCTATGGCCCCTACGGAACTCTACGGAACCTGACAGAAACACTGTGGGCCCCTACAGGCCCTTGCGGGCACTTGCGGAACTCTGCAGGAACCCACGGAACTTTATGGAACCCTACCAGCCCCTACGGAAGCCTAAAGACCCTTGCAGGCAGTTACGGAACGGTACAGGGCCCTACGGAACTTTACCAGCCACTACGGAACTCTACGGGCCCCTACGGAACCCTGCAGAACCCTCCAGAACCTTACACAATCCCACGGATTCCTACAGACTCCTGCGGGCACTTACTCAACCCTAGAGGACCCTACGGAACACTGCCAGCCCCTATGGAAGGAACCCTACGGGCCCCTACAGAACACTACTGGCTCCTGCGGTACTCTACAGGCCTCTAGGGAACCTACGAAGCTCTACGGAGCCCTATGGATCCTTACGGAATAGTACGGGCCCCTTCAGACCTCTGCGGGCGCTTATGGAAACCTACAGGACCCTACGGAACTGTACGAGGCTCTACAGGCCCTTAGGGAACACCACAGGCCCCTACGGAACTGTACGAGACTCTACAGGCCCCTAGGGAACACCACCGGCCCCTACGGAACCCTACACAACCCTCTGGAAACTTATGGCACCCTACAAGCTCCTACCAACCCCTGCGGGCACTTACACAAACCTACAGGCCCCTACGGAAATCTACGGGACTCCACGGGCCCCTAGGGAAGCCTACAGATTTTGACGCAACCCTACGAGCCCCTCTGGAACCCTACAGAATACTCCAGGACCCGACAGCACTCTACAAGACCCTTAGCAACACAACGGAACCTCACTAAAACCCTATGGGCTCCTACAGAACACTGCAGGTGCCAACGGAACCCTACAGACCCCTACAGAATACTACCAGCCGCTACGGAAACCTATGGCCCCTACGGAACTCTACGGAACCTGACAGAAACACTGTGGGCCCCTACAGGCCCTTGCGGGCACTTGCAGAACTCTGCAGGAACCCACGGAACTTTATGGAACCCTACCAGCCCCTACGGAAGCCTAAAGACCCTTGCAGGCAGTTACGGAACGGTACAGGGCCCTACGGAACTTTACCAGCCACTACGGAACTCTACGGGCCCCTACGGAACCCTGCAGAACCCTCCAGAACCTTACAGAATCCCACGGATTCCTACAGACTCCTGCGGGTACTTACTCAACCCTAGAGGACCCTACGGAACACTGCCAGCCCCTATGGAAGGAACCCTACGGGCCCCTACAGAACACTACTGGCTCCTGCGGTATTCTACAGGCCTCTAGGGAACCTACGAAGCTCTACGGAGCCCTATGGATCCTTACGGAACAGTACGGGCCCCTTCAAACCTCTGCGGGCGCTTATGGAAACCTACAGGCCCCTACGGAACTGTACGAGACTCTACAGGCCCCTAGGGAACACCACCGGCCCCTACGGAACCCTACACAACCCTCTGGAAACTTATGGCACCCTACAAGCTCCTACCAACCCCTGCGGGCACTTACACAAACCTACAGGCCCCTACGGAAATCTACGGGACTCCACGGGCCCCTAGGGAAGCCTACAGATTTTGACGCAACCCTACGAGCCCCTCTGGAACCCTACAGAATACTCCAGGACCCGACAGCACTCTACAAGACCCTTAGCAACACAACGGAACCTCACTAAAACCCTATGGGCTCCTACAGAACACTGCAGGTGCCTACGGAACCCTACAGACCCCTACAGAATACTACCAGCCGCTACGGAAACCTCTGGCCCCTACGGAACTCTACGGAACCTGACAGAAACACTGTGGGCCCCTACAGGCCCTTGCGGGCACTTGCAGAACTCTGCAGGAACCCACGGAACTTTATGGAACCCTACCAGCCCCTACGGAAGCCTAAAGACCCTTGCAGGCAGTTACGGAACGGTACAGGGCCCTACGGAACTTTACCAGCCACTACGGAACTCTACGGGCCCCTACGGAACCCTGCAGAACCCTCCAGAACCTTACAGAATCCCACGGATTCCTACAGACTCCTGCGGGTACTTACTCAACCCTAGAGGACCCTACGGAACACTGCCAGCCCCTATGGAAGGAACCCTACGGGCCCCTACAGAACACTACTGGCTCCTGCGGTATTCTACAGGCCTCTAGGGAACCTACGAAGCTCTACGGAGCCCTATGGATCCTTACGGAACAGTACGGGCCCCTTCAAACCTCTGCGGGCGCTTATGGAAACCTACAGGCCCCTACGGAACTGTACGAGACTCTACAGGCCCCTAGGGAACACCACCGGCCCCTACGGAACCCTACACAACCCTCTGGAAACTTATGGCACCCTACAAGCTCCTACCAACCCCTGCGGGCACTTACACAAACCTACAGGCCCCTACGGAAATCTACGGGACTCCACGGGCCCCTAGGGAAGCCTACAGATTTTGACGCAACCCTACGAGCCCCTCTGGAACCCTACAGAATACTCCAGGACCCGACAGCACTCTACAAGACCCTTAGCAACACAACGGAACCTCACTAAAACCCTATGGGCTCCTACAGAACACTGCAGGTGCCAACGGAACCCTACAGACCCCTACAGAATACTACCAGCCGCTACGGAAACCTATGGCCCCTACGGAACTCTACGGAACCTGACAGAAACACTGTGGGCCCCTACAGGCCCTTGCGGGCACTTGCAGAACTCTGCAGGAACCCACGGAACTTTATGGAACCCTACCAGCCCCTACGGAAGCCTAAAGACCCTTGCAGGCAGTTACGGAATGGTACAATGCCCTACGGAACTTTACCAGCCACTACGGAACTCTACGGGCCCCTACGGAACCCTGCAGAACCCTCCAGAACCTTACAGAATCCCACGGATTCCTACAGACTCCTGCGGGTACTTACTCAACCCTAGAGGACCCTACGGAACACTGCCAGCCCCTATGGAAGGAACCCTACGGGCCCCTACAGAACACTACTGGCTCCTGCGGTACTCTACAGGCCTCTAGGGAACCTACGAAGCTCTACGGAGCCCTATGGATCCTTACGGAACAGTACGGGCCCCTTCAAACCTCTGCGGGCGCTTATGGAAACCTACAGGCCCCTACGGAACTGTACGAGACTCTACAGGCCCCTAGGGAACACCACCGGCCCCTACGGAACCCTACACAACCCTCTGGAAACTTATGGCACCCTACAAGCTCCTACCAACCCCTGCGGGCACTTACACAAACCTACAGGCCCCTACGGAAATCTACGGGACTCCACGGGCCCCTAGGGAAGCCTACAGATTTTGACGCAACCCTACGAGCCCCTCTGGAACCCTACAGAATACTCCAGGACCCGACAGCACTCTACAAGACCCTTAGCAACACAACGGAACCTCACTAAAACCCTATGGGCTCCTACAGAACACTGCAGGTGCCAACGGAACCCTACAGACCCCTACAGAATACTACCAGCCGCTACGGAAACCTCTGGCCCCTACGGAACTCTACGGAACCTGACAGAAACACTGTGGGCCCCTACAGGCCCTTGCGGGCACTTGCAGAACTCTGCAGGAACCCACGGAACTTTATGGAACCCTACCAGCCCCTACGGAAGCCTAAAGACCCTTGCAGGCAGTTACGGAACGGTACAGGGCCCTACGGAACTTTACCAGCCACTACGGAACTCTACGGGCCCCTACGGAACCCTGCAGAACCCTCCAGAACCTTACACAATCCCACGGATTCCTACAGACTCCTGCGGGTACTTACTCAACCCTAGAGGACCCTACGGAACACTGCCAGCCCCTATGGAAGGAACCCTACGGGCCCCTACAGAACACTACTGGCTCCTGCGGTACTCTACAGGCCTCTAGGGAACCTACGAAGCTCTACGGAGCCCTATGGATCCTTACGGAATAGTACGGGCCCCTTCAGACCTCTGCGGGCGCTTATGGAAACCTACAGGACCCTACGGAACTGTACGAGGCTCTACAGGCCCTTAGGGAACACCACAGGCCCCTACGGAACTGTACGAGACTCTACAGGCCCCTAGGGAACACCACCGGCCCCTACGGAACCCTACACAACCCTCTGGAAACTTATGGCACCCTACAAGCTCCTACCAACCCCTGCGGGCACTTACACAAACCTACAGGCCCCTACGGAAATCTACGGGACTCCACGGGCCCCTAGGGAAGCCTACAGATTTTGACGCAACCCTACGAGCCCCTCTGGAACCCTACAGAATACTCCAGGACCCGACAGCACTCTACAAGACCCTTAGCAACACAACGGAACCTCACTAAAACCCTATGGGCTCCTACAGAACACTGCAGGTGCCAACGGAACCCTACAGACCCCTACAGAATACTACCAGCCGCTACGGAAACCTATGGCCCCTACGGAACTCTACGGAACCTGACAGAAACACTGTGGGCCCCTACAGGCCCTTGCGGGCACTTGCGGAACTCTGCAGGAACCCACGGAACTTTATGGAACCCTACCAGCCCCTACGGAAGCCTAAAGACCCTTGCAGGCAGTTACGGAACGGTACAGGGCCCTACGGAACTTTACCAGCCACTACGGAACTCTACGGGCCCCTACGGAACCCTGCAGAACCCTCCAGAACCTTACACAATCCCACGGATTCCTACAGACTCCTGCGGGCACTTACTCAACCCTAGAGGACCCTACGGAACACTGCCAGCCCCTATGGAAGGAACCCTACGGGCCCCTACAGAACACTACTGGCTCCTGCGGTACTCTACAGGCCTCTAGGGAACCTACGAAGCTCTACGGAGCCCTATGGATCCTTACGGAATAGTACGGGCCCCTTCAGACCTCTGCGGGCGCTTATGGAAACCTACAGGACCCTACGGAACTGTACGAGGCTCTACAGGCCCTTAGGGAACACCACAGGCCCCTACGGAACTGTACGAGACTCTACAGGCCCCTAGGGAACACCACCGGCCCCTACGGAACCCTACACAACCCTCTGGAAACTTATGGCACCCTACAAGCTCCTACCAACCCCTGCGGGCACTTACACAAACCTACAGGCCCCTACGGAAATCTACGGGACTCCACGGGCCCCTAGGGAAGCCTACAGATTTTGACGCAACCCTACGAGCCCCTCTGGAACCCTACAGAATACTCCAGGACCCGACAGCACTCTACAAGACCCTTAGCAACACAACGGAACCTCACTAAAACCCTATGGGCTCCTACAGAACACTGCAGGTGCCAACGGAACCCTACAGACCCCTACAGAATACTACCAGCCGCTACGGAAACCTATGGCCCCTACGGAACTCTACGGAACCTGACAGAAACACTGTGGGCCCCTACAGGCCCTTGCGGGCACTTGCAGAACTCTGCAGGAACCCACGGAACTTTATGGAACCCTACCAGCCCCTACGGAAGCCTAAAGACCCTTGCAGGCAGTTACGGAATGGTACAATGCCCTACGGAACTTTACCAGCCACTACGGAACTCTACGGGCCCCTACGGAACCCTGCAGAACCCTCCAGAACCTTACAGAATCCCACGGATTCCTACAGACTCCTGCGGGTACTTACTCAACCCTAGAGGACCCTACGGAACACTGCCAGCCCCTATGGAAGGAACCCTACGGGCCCCTACAGAACACTACTGGCTCCTGCGGTATTCTACAGGCCTCTAGGGAACCTACGAAGCTCTACGGAGCCCTATGGATCCTTACGGAACAGTACGGGCCCCTTCAAACCTCTGCGGGCGCTTATGGAAACCTACAGGCCCCTACGGAACTGTACGAGACTCTACAGGCCCCTAGGGAACACCACCGGCCCCTACGGAACCCTACACAACCCTCTGGAAACTTATGGCACCCTACAAGCTCCTACCAACCCCTGCGGGCACTTACACAAACCTACAGGCCCCTACGGAAATCTACGGGACTCCACGGGCCCCTAGGGAAGCCTACAGATTTTGACGCAACCCTACGAGCCCCTCTGGAACCCTACAGAATACTCCAGGACCCGACAGCACTCTACAAGACCCTTAGCAACACAACGGAACCTCACTAAAACCCTATGGGCTCCTACAGAACACTGCAGGTGCCAACGGAACCCTACAGACCCCTACAGAATACTACCAGCCGCTACGGAAACCTATGGCCCCTACGGAACTCTACGGAACCTGACAGAAACACTGTGGGCCCCTACAGGCCCTTGCGGGCACTTGCAGAACTCTGCAGGAACCCACGGAACTTTATGGAACCCTACCAGCCCCTACGGAAGCCTAAAGACCCTTGCAGGCAGTTACGGAATGGTACAATGCCCTACGGAACTTTACCAGCCACTACGGAACTCTACGGGCCCCTACGGAACCCTGCAGAACCCTCCAGAACCTTACAGAATCCCACGGATTCCTACAGACTCCTGCGGGTACTTACTCAACCCTAGAGGACCCTACGGAACACTGCCAGCCCCTATGGAAGGAACCCTACGGGCCCCTACAGAACACTACTGGCTCCTGCGGTATTCTACAGGCCTCTAGGGAACCTACGAAGCTCTACGGAGCCCTATGGATCCTTACGGAACAGTACGGGCCCCTTCAAACCTCTGCGGGCGCTTATGGAAACCTACAGGCCCCTACGGAACTGTACGAGACTCTACAGGCCCCTAGGGAACACCACCGGCCCCTACGGAACCCTACACAACCCTCTGGAAACTTATGGCACCCTACAAGCTCCTACCAACCCCTGCGGGCACTTACACAAACCTACAGGCCCCTACGGAAATCTACGGGACTCCACGGGCCCCTAGGGAAGCCTACAGATTTTGACGCAACCCTACGAGCCCCTCTGGAACCCTACAGAATACTCCAGGACCCGACAGCACTCTACAAGACCCTTAGCAACACAACGGAACCTCACTAAAACCCTATGGGCTCCTACAGAACACTGCAGGTGCCAACGGAACCCTACAGACCCCTACAGAATACTACCAGCCGCTACGGAAACCTATGGCCCCTACGGAACTCTACGGAACCTGACAGAAACACTGTGGGCCCCTACAGGCCCTTGCGGGCACTTGCAGAACTCTGCAGGAACCCACGGAACTTTATGGAACCCTACCAGCCCCTACGGAAGCCTAAAGACCCTTGCAGGCAGTTACGGAATGGTACAATGCCCTACGGAACTTTACCAGCCACTACGGAACTCTACGGGCCCCTACGGAACCCTGCAGAACCCTCCAGAACCTTACAGAATCCCACGGATTCCTACAGACTCCTGCGGGTACTTACTCAACCCTAGAGGACCCTACGGAACACTGCCAGCCCCTATGGAAGGAACCCTACGGGCCCCTACAGAACACTACTGGCTCCTGCGGTATTCTACAGGCCTCTAGGGAACCTACGAAGCTCTACGGAGCCCTATGGATCCTTACGGAACAGTACGGGCCCCTTCAAACCTCTGCGGGCGCTTATGGAAACCTACAGGCCCCTACGGAACTGTACGAGACTCTACAGGCCCCTAGGGAACACCACCGGCCCCTACGGAACCCTACACAACCCTCTGGAAACTTATGGCACCCTACAAGCTCCTACCAACCCCTGCGGGCACTTACACAAACCTACAGGCCCCTACGGAAATCTACGGGACTCCACGGGCCCCTAGGGAAGCCTACAGATTTTGACGCAACCCTACGAGCCCCTCTGGAACCCTACAGAATACTCCAGGACCCGACAGCACTCTACAAGACCCTTAGCAACACAACGGAACCTCACTAAAACCCTATGGGCTCCTACAGAACACTGCAGGTGCCAACGGAACCCTACAGACCCCTACAGAATACTACCAGCCGCTACGGAAACCTCTGGCCCCTACGGAACTCTACGGAACCTGACAGAAACACTGTGGGCCCCTACAGGCCCTTGCGGGCACTTGCAGAACTCTGCAGGAACCCACGGAACTTTATGGAACCCTACCAGCCCCTACGGAAGCCTAAAGACCCTTGCAGGCAGTTACGGAACGGTACAGGGCCCTACGGAACTTTACCAGCCACTACGGAACTCTACGGGCCCCTACGGAACCCTGCAGAACCCTCCAGAACCTTACAGAATCCCACGGATTCCTACAGACTCCTGCGGGTACTTACTCAACCCTAGAGGCCCCTACGGAACACTGCCAGCCCCTATGGAAGGAACCCTACGGGCCCCTACAGAACACTACTGGCTCCTGCGGTACTCTACAGGCCTCTAGGGAACCTACGAAGCTCTATGGAGCCCTATGGATCCTTACGGAATAGTACGGGCCCCTTCAGACCTCTGCGGGCGCTTATGGAAACCTACAGGACCCTACGGAACTGTACGAGGCTCTACAGGCCCTTAGGGAACACCACAGGCCCCTACGGAACTGTACGAGACTCTACAGGCCCCTAGGGAACACCACCGGCCCCTACGGAACCCTACACAACCCTCTGGAAACTTATGGCACCCTACAAGCTCCTACCAACCCCTGCGGGCACTTACACAAACCTACAGGCCCCTACGGAAATCTACGGGACTCCACGGGCCCCTAGGGAAGCCTACAGATTTTGACGCAACCCTACGAGCCCCTCTGGAACCCTACAGAATACTCCAGGACCCGACAGCACTCTACAAGACCCTTAGCAACACAACGGAACCTCACTAAAACCCTATGGGCTCCTACAGAACACTGCAGGTGCCAACGGAACCCTACAGACCCCTACGGAATACTACCAGCCGCTACGGAAACCTATGGCCCCTACGGAACTCTACGGAACCTGACAGAAACACTGTGGGCCCCTACGGGCACTTGCAGAATTCTGCAGAAACCCACGGAACTTTATGGAACCCTACCAGCCCCTACGGAAGCCTAAAGACCCTTGCAGGCAGTTACGGAATGGTACAGGGCCCTACGGAACTTTACCAGCCACTACGGAACTCTACGGGCCACTACGGAACCCTGCAGAACCCTCCAGAACCTTACAGAATCCCACGGATTCCTACAGACTCCTGCGGGTACTTACTCAACCCTAGAGGCCCCTACGGAACACTGCCAGCCCCTATGGAAGGAACCCTACGGGCCCCTACAGAACACTACTGGCTCCTGCGGTACTCTACAGGCCTCTAGGGAACCTACGAAGCTCTACGGAGCCCTATGGATCCTTACGGAATAGTACGGGCCCCTTCAAAACTCTGCGGGCGCTTATGGAAACCTACAGGACCCTACGGAACTGTACGAGGCTCTACAGGCCCTTAGGGAACACCACAGGCCCCTACGGAACTGTACGAGACTCTACAGGCCCCTAGGGAACACCACCGGCCCCTACGGAACCCTACACAACCCTCTGGAAACTTATGGCACCCTACAAGCTCCTACCAACCCCTGCGGGCACTTACACAAACCTACAGGCCCCTACGGAAATCTACGGGACTCCACGGGCCCCTAGGGAAGCCTACAGATTTTGACGCAACCCTACGAGCCCCTCTGGAACCCTACAGAATACTCCAGGACCCGACAGCACTCTACAAGACCCTTAGCAACACAACGGAACCTCACTAAAACCCTATGGGCTCCTACAGAACACTGCAGGTGCCAACGGAACCCTACAGACCCCTACAGAATACTACCAGCCGCTACGGAAACCTCTGGCCCCTACGGAACTCTACGGAACCTGACAGAAACACTGTGGGCCCCTACAGGCCCTTGCGGGCACTTGCAGAACTCTGCAGGAACCCACGGAACTTTATGGAACCCTACCAGCCCCTACGGAAGCCTAAAGACCCTTGCAGGCAGTTACGGAACGGTACAGGGCCCTACGGAACTTTACCAGCCACTACGGAACTCTACGGGCCCCTACGGAACCCTGCAGAACCCTCCAGAACCTTACACAATCCCACGGATTCCTACAGACTCCTGCGGGTACTTACTCAACCCTAGAGGACCCTACGGAACACTGCCAGCCCCTATGGAAGGAACCCTACGGGCCCCTACAGAACACTACTGGCTCCTGCGGTACTCTACAGGCCTCTAGGGAACCTACGAAGCTCTACGGAGCCCTATGGATCCTTACGGAATAGTACGGGCCCCTTCAGACCTCTGCGGGCGCTTATGGAAACCTACAGGACCCTACGGAACTGTACGAGGCTCTACAGGCCCTTAGGGAACACCACAGGCCCCTACGGAACTGTACGAGACTCTACAGGCCCCTAGGGAACACCACCGGCCCCTACGGAACCCTACACAACCCTCTGGAAACTTATGGCACCCTACAAGCTCCTACCAACCCCTGCGGGCACTTACACAAACCTACAGGCCCCTACGGAAATCTACGGGACTCCACGGGCCCCTAGGGAAGCCTACAGATTTTGACGCAACCCTACGAGCCCCTCTGGAACCCTACAGAATACTCCAGGACCCGACAGCACTCTACAAGACCCTTAGCAACACAACGGAACCTCACTAAAACCCTATGGGCTCCTACAGAACACTGCAGGTGCCAACGGAACCCTACAGACCCCTACAGAATACTACCAGCCGCTACGGAAACCTCTGGCCCCTACGGAACTCTACGGAACCTGACAGAAACACTGTGGGCCCCTACAGGCCCTTGCGGGCACTTGCAGAACTCTGCAGGAACCCACGGAACTTTATGGAACCCTACCAGCCCCTACGGAAGCCTAAAGACCCTTGCAGGCAGTTACGGAACGGTACAGGGCCCTACGGAACTTTACCAGCCACTACGGAACTCTACGGGCCCCTACGGAACCCTGCAGAACCCTCCAGAACCTTACAGAATCCCACGGATTCCTACAGACTCCTGCGGGTACTTACTCAACCCTAGAGGCCCCTACGGAACACTGCCAGCCCCTATGGAAGGAACCCTACGGGCCCCTACAGAACACTACTGGCTCCTGCGGTACTCTACAGGCCTCTAGGGAACCTACGAAGCTCTATGGAGCCCTATGGATCCTTACGGAATAGTACGGGCCCCTTCAGACCTCTGCGGGCGCTTATGGAAACCTACAGGACCCTACGGAACTGTACGAGGCTCTACAGGCCCTTAGGGAACACCACAGGCCCCTACGGAACTGTACGAGACTCTACAGGCCCCTAGGGAACACCACCGGCCCCTACGGAACCCTACACAACCCTCTGGAAACTTATGGCACCCTACAAGCTCCTACCAACCCCTGCGGGCACTTACACAAACCTACAGGCCCCTACGGAAATCTACGGGACTCCACGGGCCCCTAGGGAAGCCTACAGATTTTGACGCAACCCTACGAGCCCCTCTGGAACCCTACAGAATACTCCAGGACCCGACAGCACTCTACAAGACCCTTAGCAACACAACGGAACCTCACTAAAACCCTATGGGCTCCTACAGAACACTGCAGGTGCCAACGGAACCCTACAGACCCCTACGGAATACTACCAGCCGCTACGGAAACCTATGGCCCCTACGGAACTCTACGGAACCTGACAGAAACACTGTGGGCCCCTACGGGCACTTGCAGAATTCTGCAGAAACCCACGGAACTTTATGGAACCCTACCAGCCCCTACGGAAGCCTAAAGACCCTTGCAGGCAGTTACGGAATGGTACAGGGCCCTACGGAACTTTACCAGCCACTACGGAACTCTACGGGCCACTACGGAACCCTGCAGAACCCTCCAGAACCTTACAGAATCCCACGGATTCCTACAGACTCCTGCGGGTACTTACTCAACCCTAGAGGCCCCTACGGAACACTGCCAGCCCCTATGGAAGGAACCCTACGGGCCCCTACAGAACACTACTGGCTCCTGCGGTACTCTACAGGCCTCTAGGGAACCTACGAAGCTCTACGGAGCCCTATGGATCCTTACGGAATAGTACGGGCCCCTTCAAAACTCTGCGGGCGCTTATGGAAACCTACAGGACCCTACGGAACTGTACGAGGCTCTACAGGCCCTTAGGGAACACCACAGGCCCCTACGGAACTGTACGAGACTCTACAGGCCCCTAGGGAACACCACCGGCCCCTACGGAACCCTACACAACCCTCTGGAAACTTATGGCACCCTACAAGCTCCTACCAACCCCTGCGGGCACTTACACAAACCTACAGGCCCCTACGGAAATCTACGGGACTCCACGGGCCCCTAGGGAAGCCTACAGATTTTGACGCAACCCTACGAGCCCCTCTGGAACCCTACAGAATACTCCAGGACCCGACAGCACTCTACAAGACCCTTAGCAACACAACGGAACCTCACTAAAACCCTATGGGCTCCTACAGAACACTGCAGGTGCCAACGGAACCCTACAGACCCCTACAGAATACTACCAGCCGCTACGGAAACCTCTGGCCCCTACGGAACTCTACGGAACCTGACAGAAACACTGTGGGCCCCTACAGGCCCTTGCGGGCACTTGCAGAACTCTGCAGGAACCCACGGAACTTTATGGAACCCTACCAGCCCCTACGGAAGCCTAAAGACCCTTGCAGGCAGTTACGGAACGGTACAGGGCCCTACGGAACTTTACCAGCCACTACGGAACTCTACGGGCCCCTACGGAACCCTGCAGAACCCTCCAGAACCTTACACAATCCCACGGATTCCTACAGACTCCTGCGGGTACTTACTCAACCCTAGAGGACCCTACGGAACACTGCCAGCCCCTATGGAAGGAACCCTACGGGCCCCTACAGAACACTACTGGCTCCTGCGGTACTCTACAGGCCTCTAGGGAACCTACGAAGCTCTACGGAGCCCTATGGATCCTTACGGAATAGTACGGGCCCCTTCAGACCTCTGCGGGCGCTTATGGAAACCTACAGGACCCTACGGAACTGTACGAGGCTCTACAGGCCCTTAGGGAACACCACAGGCCCCTACGGAACTGTACGAGACTCTACAGGCCCCTAGGGAACACCACCGGCCCCTACGGAACCCTACACAACCCTCTGGAAACTTATGGCACCCTACAAGCTCCTACCAACCCCTGCGGGCACTTACACAAACCTACAGGCCCCTACGGAAATCTACGGGACTCCACGGGCCCCTAGGGAAGCCTACAGATTTTGACGCAACCCTACGAGCCCCTCTGGAACCCTACAGAATACTCCAGGACCCGACAGCACTCTACAAGACCCTTAGCAACACAACGGAACCTCACTAAAACCCTATGGGCTCCTACAGAACACTGCAGGTGCCAACGGAACCCTACAGACCCCTACAGAATACTACCAGCCGCTACGGAAACCTATGGCCCCTACGGAACTCTACGGAACCTGACAGAAACACTGTGGGCCCCTACAGGCCCTTGCGGGCACTTGCGGAACTCTGCAGGAACCCACGGAACTTTATGGAACCCTACCAGCCCCTACGGAAGCCTAAAGACCCTTGCAGGCAGTTACGGAACGGTACAGGGCCCTACGGAACTTTACCAGCCACTACGGAACTCTACGGGCCCCTACGGAACCCTGCAGAACCCTCCAGAACCTTACACAATCCCACGGATTCCTACAGACTCCTGCGGGCACTTACTCAACCCTAGAGGACCCTACGGAACACTGCCAGCCCCTATGGAAGGAACCCTACGGGCCCCTACAGAACACTACTGGCTCCTGCGGTACTCTACAGGCCTCTAGGGAACCTACGAAGCTCTACGGAGCCCTATGGATCCTTACGGAATAGTACGGGCCCCTTCAGACCTCTGCGGGCGCTTATGGAAACCTACAGGACCCTACGGAACTGTACGAGGCTCTACAGGCCCTTAGGGAACACCACAGGCCCCTACGGAACTGTACGAGACTCTACAGGCCCCTAGGGAACACCACCGGCCCCTACGGAACCCTACACAACCCTCTGGAAACTTATGGCACCCTACAAGCTCCTACCAACCCCTGCGGGCACTTACACAAACCTACAGGCCCCTACGGAAATCTACGGGACTCCACGGGCCCCTAGGGAAGCCTACAGATTTTGACGCAACCCTACGAGCCCCTCTGGAACCCTACAGAATACTCCAGGACCCGACAGCACTCTACAAGACCCTTAGCAACACAACGGAACCTCACTAAAACCCTATGGGCTCCTACAGAACACTGCAGGTGCCAACGGAACCCTACAGACCCCTACAGAATACTACCAGCCGCTACGGAAACCTATGGCCCCTACGGAACTCTACGGAACCTGACAGAAACACTGTGGGCCCCTACAGGCCCTTGCGGGCACTTGCAGAACTCTGCAGGAACCCACGGAACTTTATGGAACCCTACCAGCCCCTACGGAAGCCTAAAGACCCTTGCAGGCAGTTACGGAACGGTACAGGGCCCTACGGAACTTTACCAGCCACTACGGAACTCTACGGGCCCCTACGGAACCCTGCAGAACCCTCCAGAACCTTACAGAATCCCACGGATTCCTACAGACTCCTGCGGGTACTTACTCAACCCTAGAGGACCCTACGGAACACTGCCAGCCCCTATGGAAGGAACCCTACGGGCCCCTACAGAACACTACTGGCTCCTGCGGTATTCTACAGGCCTCTAGGGAACCTACGAAGCTCTACGGAGCCCTATGGATCCTTACGGAACAGTACGGGCCCCTTCAAACCTCTGCGGGCGCTTATGGAAACCTACAGGCCCCTACGGAACTGTACGAGACTCTACAGGCCCCTAGGGAACACCACCGGCCCCTACGGAACCCTACACAACCCTCTGGAAACTTATGGCACCCTACAAGCTCCTACCAACCCCTGCGGGCACTTACACAAACCTACAGGCCCCTACGGAAATCTACGGGACTCCACGGGCCCCTAGGGAAGCCTACAGATTTTGACGCAACCCTACGAGCCCCTCTGGAACCCTACAGAATACTCCAGGACCCGACAGCACTCTACAAGACCCTTAGCAACACAACGGAACCTCACTAAAACCCTATGGGCTCCTACAGAACACTGCAGGTGCCAACGGAACCCTACAGACCCCTACAGAATACTACCAGCCGCTACGGAAACCTCTGGCCCCTACGGAACTCTACGGAACCTGACAGAAACACTGTGGGCCCCTACAGGCCCTTGCGGGCACTTGCAGAACTCTGCAGGAACCCACGGAACTTTATGGAACCCTACCAGCCCCTACGGAAGCCTAAAGACCCTTGCAGGCAGTTACGGAACGGTACAGGGCCCTACGGAACTTTACCAGCCACTACGGAACTCTACGGGCCCCTACGGAACCCTGCAGAACCCTCCAGAACCTTACACAATCCCACGGATTCCTACAGACTCCTGCGGGTACTTACTCAACCCTAGAGGACCCTACGGAACACTGCCAGCCCCTATGGAAGGAACCCTACGGGCCCCTACAGAACACTACTGGCTCCTGCGGTACTCTACAGGCCTCTAGGGAACCTACGAAGCTCTACGGAGCCCTATGGATCCTTACGGAATAGTACGGGCCCCTTCAGACCTCTGCGGGCGCTTATGGAAACCTACAGGACCCTACGGAACTGTACGAGGCTCTACAGGCCCTTAGGGAACACCACAGGCCCCTACGGAACTGTACGAGACTCTACAGGCCCCTAGGGAACACCACCGGCCCCTACGGAACCCTACACAACCCTCTGGAAACTTATGGCACCCTACAAGCTCCTACCAACCCCTGCGGGCACTTACACAAACCTACAGGCCCCTACGGAAATCTACGGGACTCCACGGGCCCCTAGGGAAGCCTACAGATTTTGACGCAACCCTACGAGCCCCTCTGGAACCCTACAGAATACTCCAGGACCCGACAGCACTCTACAAGACCCTTAGCAACACAACGGAACCTCACTAAAACCCTATGGGCTCCTACAGAACACTGCAGGTGCCAACGGAACCCTACAGACCCCTACAGAATACTACCAGCCGCTACGGAAACCTATGGCCCCTACGGAACTCTACGGAACCTGACAGAAACACTGTGGGCCCCTACAGGCCCTTGCGGGCACTTGCGGAACTCTGCAGGAACCCACGGAACTTTATGGAACCCTACCAGCCCCTACGGAAGCCTAAAGACCCTTGCAGGCAGTTACGGAACGGTACAGGGCCCTACGGAACTTTACCAGCCACTACGGAACTCTACGGGCCCCTACGGAACCCTGCAGAACCCTCCAGAACCTTACACAATCCCACGGATTCCTACAGACTCCTGCGGGCACTTACTCAACCCTAGAGGACCCTACGGAACACTGCCAGCCCCTATGGAAGGAACCCTACGGGCCCCTACAGAACACTACTGGCTCCTGCGGTACTCTACAGGCCTCTAGGGAACCTACGAAGCTCTACGGAGCCCTATGGATCCTTACGGAATAGTACGGGCCCCTTCAGACCTCTGCGGGCGCTTATGGAAACCTACAGGACCCTACGGAACTGTACGAGGCTCTACAGGCCCTTAGGGAACACCACAGGCCCCTACGGAACTGTACGAGACTCTACAGGCCCCTAGGGAACACCACCGGCCCCTACGGAACCCTACACAACCCTCTGGAAACTTATGGCACCCTACAAGCTCCTACCAACCCCTGCGGGCACTTACACAAACCTACAGGCCCCTACGGAAATCTACGGGACTCCACGGGCCCCTAGGGAAGCCTACAGATTTTGACGCAACCCTACGAGCCCCTCTGGAACCCTACAGAATACTCCAGGACCCGACAGCACTCTACAAGACCCTTAGCAACACAACGGAACCTCACTAAAACCCTATGGGCTCCTACAGAACACTGCAGGTGCCAACGGAACCCTACAGACCCCTACAGAATACTACCAGCCGCTACGGAAACCTATGGCCCCTACGGAACTCTACGGAACCTGACAGAAACACTGTGGGCCCCTACAGGCCCTTGCGGGCACTTGCAGAACTCTGCAGGAACCCACGGAACTTTATGGAACCCTACCAGCCCCTACGGAAGCCTAAAGACCCTTGCAGGCAGTTACGGAATGGTACAATGCCCTACGGAACTTTACCAGCCACTACGGAACTCTACGGGCCCCTACGGAACCCTGCAGAACCCTCCAGAACCTTACAGAATCCCACGGATTCCTACAGACTCCTGCGGGTACTTACTCAACCCTAGAGGACCCTACGGAACACTGCCAGCCCCTATGGAAGGAACCCTACGGGCCCCTACAGAACACTACTGGCTCCTGCGGTATTCTACAGGCCTCTAGGGAACCTACGAAGCTCTACGGAGCCCTATGGATCCTTACGGAACAGTACGGGCCCCTTCAAACCTCTGCGGGCGCTTATGGAAACCTACAGGCCCCTACGGAACTGTACGAGACTCTACAGGCCCCTAGGGAACACCACCGGCCCCTACGGAACCCTACACAACCCTCTGGAAACTTATGGCACCCTACAAGCTCCTACCAACCCCTGCGGGCACTTACACAAACCTACAGGCCCCTACGGAAATCTACGGGACTCCACGGGCCCCTAGGGAAGCCTACAGATTTTGACGCAACCCTACGAGCCCCTCTGGAACCCTACAGAATACTCCAGGACCCGACAGCACTCTACAAGACCCTTAGCAACACAACGGAACCTCACTAAAACCCTATGGGCTCCTACAGAACACTGCAGGTGCCAACGGAACCCTACAGACCCCTACAGAATACTACCAGCCGCTACGGAAACCTCTGGCCCCTACGGAACTCTACGGAACCTGACAGAAACACTGTGGGCCCCTACAGGCCCTTGCGGGCACTTGCAGAACTCTGCAGGAACCCACGGAACTTTATGGAACCCTACCAGCCCCTACGGAAGCCTAAAGACCCTTGCAGGCAGTTACGGAACGGTACAGGGCCCTACGGAACTTTACCAGCCACTACGGAACTCTACGGGCCCCTACGGAACCCTGCAGAACCCTCCAGAACCTTACAGAATCCCACGGATTCCTACAGACTCCTGCGGGTACTTACTCAACCCTAGAGGACCCTACGGAACACTGCCAGCCCCTATGGAAGGAACCCCACGGGCCCCTACAGAACACTACTGGCTCCTGCGGTATTCTACAGGCCTCTAGGGAACCTACGAAGCTCTACGGAGCCCTATGGATCCTTACGGAACAGTACGGGCCCCTTCAAACCTCTGCGGGCGCTTATGGAAACCTACAGGCCCCTACGGAACTGTACGAGACTCTACAGGCCCCTAGGGAACACCACCGGCCCCTACGGAACCCTACACAACCCTCTGGAAACTTATGGCACCCTACAAGCTCCTACCAACCCCTGCGGGCACTTACACAAACCTACAGGCCCCTACGGAAATCTACGGGACTCCACGGGCCCCTAGGGAAGCCTACAGATTTTGACGCAACCCTACGAGCCCCTCTGGAACCCTACAGAATACTCCAGGACCCGACAGCACTCTACAAGACCCTTAGCAACACAACGGAACCTCACTAAAACCCTATGGGCTCCTACAGAACACTGCAGGTGCCAACGGAACCCTACAGACCCCTACAGAATACTACCAGCCGCTACGGAAACCTCTGGCCCCTACGGAACTCTACGGAACCTGACAGAAACACTGTGGGCCCCTACAGGCCCTTGCGGGCACTTGCAGAACTCTGCAGGAACCCACGGAACTTTATGGAACCCTACCAGCCCCTACGGAAGCCTAAAGACCCTTGCAGGCAGTTACGGAACGGTACAGGGCCCTACGGAACTTTACCAGCCACTACGGAACTCTACGGGCCCCTACGGAACCCTGCAGAACCCTCCAGAACCTTACAGAATCCCACGGATTCCTACAGACTCCTGCGGGTACTTACTCAACCCTAGAGGCCCCTACGGAACACTGCCAGCCCCTATGGAAGGAACCCTACGGGCCCCTACAGAACACTACTGGCTCCTGCGGTACTCTACAGGCCTCTAGGGAACCTACGAAGCTCTATGGAGCCCTATGGATCCTTACGGAATAGTACGGGCCCCTTCAGACCTCTGCGGGCGCTTATGGAAACCTACAGGACCCTACGGAACTGTACGAGGCTCTACAGGCCCTTAGGGAACACCACAGGCCCCTACGGAACTGTACGAGACTCTACAGGCCCCTAGGGAACACCACCGGCCCCTACGGAACCCTACACAACCCTCTGGAAACTTATGGCACCCTACAAGCTCCTACCAACCCCTGCGGGCACTTACACAAACCTACAGGCCCCTACGGAAATCTACGGGACTCCACGGGCCCCTAGGGAAGCCTACAGATTTTGACGCAACCCTACGAGCCCCTCTGGAACCCTACAGAATACTCCAGGACCCGACAGCACTCTACAAGACCCTTAGCAACACAACGGAACCTCACTAAAACCCTATGGGCTCCTACAGAACACTGCAGGTGCCAACGGAACCCTACAGACCCCTACGGAATACTACCAGCCGCTACGGAAACCTATGGCCCCTACGGAACTCTACGGAACCTGACAGAAACACTGTGGGCCCCTACGGGCACTTGCAGAACTCTGCAGGAACCCACGGAACTTTATGGAACCCTACCAGCCCCTACGGAAGCCTAAAGACCCTTGCAGGCAGTTACGGAATGGTACAGGGCCCTACGGAACTTTACCAGCCACTACGGAACTCTACGGGCCACTACGGAACCCTGCAGAACCCTCCAGAACCTTACACAATCCCACGGATTCCTACAGACTCCTGCGGGTACTTACTCAACCCTAGAGGCCCCTACGGAACACTGCCAGCCCCTATGGAAGGAACCCTACGGGCCCCTACAGAACACTACTGGCTCCTGCGGTACTCTACAGGCCTCTAGGGAACCTACGAAGCTCTACGGAGCCCTATGGATCCTTACGGAATAGTACGGGCCCCTTCAAAACTCTGCGGGCGCTTATGGAAACCTACAGGACCCTACGGAACTGTACGAGGCTCTACAGGCCCTTAGGGAACACCACAGGCCCCTACGGAACTGTACGAGACTCTACAGGCCCCTAGGGAACACCACCGGCCCCTACGGAACCCTACACAACCCTCTGGAAACTTATGGCACCCTACAAGCTCCTACCAACCCCTGCGGGCACTTACACAAACCTACAGGCCCCTACGGAAATCTACGGGACTCCACGGGCCCCTAGGGAAGCCTACAGATTTTGACGCAACCCTACGAGCCCCTCTGGAACCCTACAGAATACTCCAGGACCCGACAGCACTCTACAAGACCCTTAGCAACACAACGGAACCTCACTAAAACCCTATGGGCTCCTACAGAACACTGCAGGTGCCAACGGAACCCTACAGACCCCTACAGAATACTACCAGCCGCTACGGAAACCTATGGCCCCTACGGAACTCTACGGAACCTGACAGAAACACTGTGGGCCCCTACAGGCCCTTGCGGGCACTTGCAGAACTCTGCAGGAACCCACGGAACTTTATGGAACCCTACCAGCCCCTACGGAAGCCTAAAGACCCTTGCAGACAGTTACGGAACGGTACAGGGCCCTACGGAACTTTACCAGCCACTACGGAACTCTACGGGCCCCTACGGAACCCTGCAGAACCCTCCAGAACCTTACAGAATCCCACGGATTCCTACAGACTCCTGCGGGTACTTACTCAACCCTAGAGGCCCCTACGGAACACTGCCAGCCCCTATGGAAGGAACCCTACGGGCCCCTACAGAACACTACTGGCTCCTGCGGTACTCTACAGGCCTCTAGGGAACCTACGAAGCTCTATGGAGCCCTATGGATCCTTACGGAATAGTACGGGCCCCTTCAGAACTCTGCGGGCGCTTATGGAAACCTACAGGACCCTACGGAACTGTACGAGGCTCTACAGGCCCTTAGGGAACACCACAGGCCCCTACGGAACTGTACGAGACTCTACAGGCCCCTAGGGAACACCACCGGCCCCTACGGAACCCTACACAACCCTCTGGAAACTTATGGCACCCTACAAGCTCCTACCAACCCCTGCGGGCACTTACACAAACCTACAGGCCCCTACGGAAATCTACGGGACTCCACGGGCCCCTAGGGAAGCCTACAGATTTTGACGCAACCCTACGAGCCCCTCTGGAACCCTACAGAATACTCCAGGACCCAACAGCACTCTACAAGACCCTTAGCAACACAACGGAACCTCACTAAAACCCTATGGGCTCCTACAGAACACTGCAGGTGCCAACGGAACCCTACAGACCCCTACGGAATACTACCAGCCGCTACGGAAACCTATGGCCCCTACGGAACTCTACGGAACCTGACAGAAACACTGTGGGCCCCTACAGGCCCTTGCGGGCACTTGCGGAACTCTGCAGGAACCCACGGAACTTTATGGAACCCTACCAGCCCCTACGGAAGCCTAAAGACCCTTGCAGGCAGTTACGGAACGGTACAGGGCCCTACGGAACTTTACCAGCCACTACGGAACTCTACGGGCCCCTACGGAACCCTGCAGAACCCTCCAGAACCTTACACAATCCCACGGATTCCTACAGACTCCTGCGGGCACTTACTCAACCCTAGAGGACCCTACGGAACACTGCCAGCCCCTATGGAAGGAACCCTACGGGCCCCTACAGAACACTACTGGCTCCTGCGGTATTCTACAGGCCTCTAGGGAACCTACGAAGCTCTACGGAGCCCTATGGATCCTTACGGAACAGTACGGGCCCCTTCAGACCTCTGCGGGCGCTTATGGAAACCTACAGGACCCTACGGAACTGTACGAGGCTCTACAGGCCCTTAGGGAACACCACAGGCCCCTACGGAACTGTACGAGACTCTACAGGCCCCTAGGGAACACCACCGGCCCCTACGGAACCCTACACAACCCTCTGGAAACTTATGGCACCCTACAAGCTCCTACCAACCCCTGCGGGCACTTACACAAACCTACAGGCCCCTACGGAAATCTACGGGACTCCACGGGCCCCTAGGGAAGCCTACAGATTTTGACGCAACCCTACGAGCCCCTCTGGAACCCTACAGAATACTCCAGGACCCGACAGCACTCTACAAGACCCTTAGCAACACAACGGAACCTCACTAAAACCCTATGGGCTCCTACAGAACACTGCAGGTGCCAACGGAACCCTACACACCCCTACAGAATACTACCAGCCGCTACGGAAACCTATGGCCCCTACGGAACTCTACGGAACCTGACAGAAACACTGTGGGCCCCTACAGGCCCTTGCGGGCACTTGCAGAACTCTGCAGGAACCCACGGAACTTTATGGAACCCTACCAGCCCCTACGGAAGCCTAAAGACCCTTGCAGGCAGTTACGGAACGGTACAGGGCCCTACGGAACTTTACCAGCCACTACGGAACTCTACGGGCCCCTACGGAACCCTGCAGAACCCTCCAGAACCTTACACAATCCCACGGATTCCTACAGACTCCTGCGGGTACTTACTCAACCCTAGAGGCCCCTACGGAACACTGCCAGCCCCTATGGAAGGAACCCTACGGGCCCCTACAGAACACTACTGGCTCCTGCGGTACTCTACAGGCCTCTAGGGAACCTACGAAGCTCTACGGAGCCCTATGGATCCTTACGGAACAGTACGGGCCCCTTCAAACCTCTGCGGGCGCTTATGGAAACCTACAGGACCTTACAGAACTGTACGAGACTCTACAGGCCCCTAGGGAACACCACAGGCCCCTACGGAACCCTACACAACCCTCCGGAAACTTATGGCACCCTACAAGCTCCTACCAACCCCTGCGGGCACTTACACAAACCTACAGGCCCCTACGGAAATCTACGGGACTCCACGGGCCCCTAGGGAAGCCTACAGATTTTGACGCAACCCTACGAGCCCCTCTGGAACCCTACAGAATACTCCAGGACCCGACAGCACTCTACAAGACCCTTAGCAACACAACGGAACCTCACTAAAACCCTATGGGCTCCTACAGAACACTGCAGGTGCCAACGGAACCCTACAGACCCCTACAGAATACTACCAGCCGCTACGGAAACCTATGGCCCCTACGGAACTCTACGGAACCTGACAGAAACACTGTGGGCCCCTACAGGCCCTTGCGGGCACTTGCGGAACTCTGCAGGAACCCACGGAACTTTATGGAACCCTACCAGCCCCTACGGAAGCCTAAAGACCCTTGCAGGCAGTTACGGAACGGTACAGGGCCCTACGGAACTTTACCAGCCACTACGGAACTCTACGGGCCCCTACGGAACCCTGCAGAACCCTCCAGAACCTTACACAATCCCACGGATTCCTACAGACTCCTGCGGGCACTTACTCAACCCTAGAGGACCCTACGGAACACTGCCAGCCCCTATGGAAGGAACCCTACGGGCCCCTACAGAACACTACTGGCTCCTGCGGTACTCTACAGGCCTCTAGGGAACCTACGAAGCTCTACGGAGCCCTATGGATCCTTACAGAATAGTACGGGCCCCTTCAGACCTCTGCGGGCGCTTATGGAAACCTACAGGACCCTACGGAACTGTACGAGGCTCTACAGGCCCTTAGGGAACACCACAGGCCCCTACGGAACTGTACGAGACTCTACAGGCCCCTAGGGAACACCACCGGCCCCTACGGAACCCTACACAACCCTCTGGAAACTTATGGCACCCTACAAGCTCCTACCAACCCCTGCGGGCACTTACACAAACCTACAGGCCCCTACGGAAATCTACGGGACTCCACGGGCCCCTAGGGAAGCCTACAGATTTTGACGCAACCCTACGAGCCCCTCTGGAACCCTACAGAATACTCCAGGACCCGACAGCACTCTACAAGACCCTTAGCAACACAACGGAACCTCACTAAAACCCTATGGGCTCCTACAGAACACTGCAGGTGCCAACGGAACCCTACAGACCCCTACAGAATACTACCAGCCGCTACGGAAACCTATGGCCCCTACGGAACTCTACGGAACCTGACAGAAACACTGTGGGCCCCTACAGGCCCTTGCGGGCACTTGCAGAACTCTGCAGGAACCCACGGAACTTTATGGAACCCTACCAGCCCCTACGGAAGCCTAAAGACCCTTGCAGGCAGTTACGGAACGGTACAATGCCCTACGGAACTTTACCAGCCACTACGGAACTCTACGGGCCCCTACGGAACCCTGCAGAACCCTCCAGAACCTTACACAATCCCACGGATTCCTACAGACTCCTGCGGGTACTTACTCAACCCTAGAGGACCCTACGGAACACTGCCAGCCCCTATGGAAGGAACCCTACGGGCCCCTACAGAACACTACTGGCTCCTGCGGTATTCTACAGGCCTCTAGGGAACCTACGAAGCTCTACGGAGCCCTATGGATCCTTACGGAACAGTACGGGCCCCTTCAGACCTCTGCGGGCGCTTATGGAAACCTACAGGCCCCTACGGAACTGTACGAGACTCTACAGGCCCCTAGGGAACACCACCGGCCCCTACGGAACCCTACACAACCCTCTGGAAACTTATGGCACCCTACAAGCTCCTACCAACCCCTGCGGGCACTTACACAAACCTACAGGCCCCTACGGAAATCTACGGGACTCCACGGGCCCCTAGGGAAGCCTACAGATTTTGACGCAACCCTACGAGCCCCTCTGGAACCCTACAGAATACTCCAGGACCCGGCAGCACTCTACAAGACCCTTAGCAACACAACGGAACCTCACTAAAACCCTATGGGCTCCTACAGAACACTGCAGGTGCCAACGGAACCCTACAGACCCCTACAGAATACTACCAGCCGCTACGGAAACCTATGGCCCCTACGGAACTCTACGGAACCTGACAGAAACACTGTGGGCCCCTACAGGCCCTTGCGGGCACTTGCAGAACTCTGCAGGAACCCACGGAACTTTATGGAACCCTACCAGCCCCTACGGAAGCCTAAAGACCCTTGCAGGCAGTTACGGAACGGTACAGGGCCCTACGGAACTTTACCAGCCACTACGGAACTCTACGGGCCCCTACGGAACCCTGCAGAACCCTCCAGAACCTTACACAATCCCACGGATTCCTACAGACTCCTGCGGGTACTTACTCAACCCTAGAGGACCCTACGGAACACTGCCAGCCCCTATGGAAGGAACCCTACGGGCCCCTACAGAACACTACTGGCTCCTGCGGTACTCTACAGGCCTCTAGGGAACCTACGAAGCTCTACGGAGCCCTATGGATCCTTACGGAACAGTACGGGCCCCTTCAAACCTCTGCGGGCGCTTATGGAAACCTACAGGACCTTACAGAACTGTACGAGACTCTACAGGCCCTTAGGGAACACCACAGGCCCCTACGGAACCCTACACAACCCTCCGGAAACTTATGGCACCCTACAAGCTCCTACCAACCCCTGCGGGCACTTACACAAACCTACAGGCCCCTACGGAAATCTACGGGACTCCACGGGCCCCTAGGGAAGCCTACAGATTTTGACGCAACCCTACGAGCCCCTCTGGAACCCTACAGAATACTCCAGGACCCGACAGCACTCTACAAGACCCTTAGCAACACAACGGAACCTCACTAAAACCCTATGGGCTCCTACAGAACACTGCAGGTGCCAACGGAACCCTACACACCCCTACAGAATACTACCAGCCGCTACGGAAACCTATGGCCCCTACGGAACTCTACGGAACCTGACAGAAACACTGTGGGCCCCTACAGGCCCTTGCGGGCACTTGCGGAACTCTGCAGGAACCCACGGAACTTTATGGAACCCTACCAGCCCCTACGGAAGCCTAAAGACCCTTGCAGGCAGTTACGGAACGGTACAGGGCCCTACGGAACTTTACCAGCCACTACGGAACTCTACGGGCCCCTACGGAACCCTGCAGAACCCTCCAGAACCTTACACAATCCCACGGATTCCTACAGACTCCTGCGGGTACTTACTCAACCCTAGAGGACCCTACGGAACACTGCCAGCCCCTATGGAAGGAACCCTACGGGCCCCTACAGAACACTACTGGCTCCTGCGGTACTCTACAGGCCTCTAGGGAACCTACGAAGCTCTACGGAGCCCTATGGATCCTTACGGAACAGTACGGGCCCCTTCAAACCTCTGCGGGCGCTTATGGAAACCTACAGGCCCCTACGGAACTGTACGAGACTCTACAGGCCCCTAGGGAACACCACCGGCCCCTACGGAACCCTACACAACCCTCTGGAAACTTATGGCACCCTACAAGCTCCTACCAACCCCTGCGGGCACTTACACAAACCTACAGGCCCCTACGGAAATCTACGGGACTCCACGGGCCCCTAGGGAAGCCTACAGATTTTGACGCAACCCTACGAGCCCCTCTGGAACCCTACAGAATACTCCAGGACCCGACAGCACTCTACAAGACCCTTAGCAACACAACGGAACCTCACTAAAACCCTATGGGCTCCTACAGAACACTGCAGGTGCCAACGGAACCCTACAGACCCCTACGGAATACTACCAGCCACTACGGAAACCTATGGCCCCTACGGAACTCTACGGAACCTGACAGAAACACTGTGGGCCCCTACAGGCCCTTGCGGGCACTTGCAGAACTCTGCAGGAACCCACGGAACTTTATGGAACCCTACCAGCCCCTACGGAAGCCTAAAGACCCTTGCAGGCAGTTACGGAATGGTACAGGGCCCTACGGAACTTTACCAGCCACTACGGAACTCTACGGGCCCCTACGGAACCATGCAGAACCCTCCAGAACCTTACACAATCCCACGGATTCCTACAGACTCCTGCGGGTACTTACTCAACCCTAGAGGACCCTACGGAACACTGCCAGCCCCTATGGAAGGAACCCTACGGGCCCCTACAGAACACTACTGGCTCCTGCGGTACTCTACAGGCCTCTAGGGAACCTACGAAGCTCTACGGAGCCCTATGGATCCTTACGGAATAGTACGGGCCCCTTCAGACCTCTGCGGGCACTTATGGAAACCTACAGGACCCTACGGAACTGTACGAGGCTCTACAGGCCCTTAGGGAACACCACAGGCCCCTACGGAACCCTACACAACCCTCCGGAAACTTATGGCACCCTACAAGCTCCTACCAACCCCTGCGGGCACTTACACAAACCTACAGGCCCCTACGGAAATCTACGGGACTCCACGGGCCCCTAGGGAAGCCTACAGATTTTGACGCAACCCTACGAGCCCCTCTGGAACCCTACAGAATACTCCAGGACCCGACAGCACTCTACAAGACCCTTAGCAACACAACGGAACCTCACTAAAACCCTATGGGCTCCTACAGAACACTGCAGGTGCCAACGGAACCCTACAGACCCCTACAGAATACTACCAGCCGCTACGGAAACCTATGGCCCCTACAGAACTCTACGGAACCTGACAGAAACACTGTGGGCCCCTACAGGCCCTTGCGGGTACTTGCAGAACTCTGCAGGAACCCACGGAACTTTATGGAACCCTACCAGCCCCTACGGAAGCCTAAAGACCCTTGCAGGCAGTTACGGAACGGTACAGGGCCCTACGGAACTTTACCAGCCACTACGGAACTCTACGGGCCCCTACGGAACCCTGCAGAACCCTCCAGAACCTTACAGAATCCCACGGATTCCTACAGACTCCTGCGAATACTTACTCAACCCTAGAGGACCCTACGGAACACTGCCAGCCCCTATGGAAGGAACCCTATGGGCCCCTACAGAACACTACTGGCTCCTGCGGTATTCTACAGGCCTCTAGGGAACCTACGAAGCTCTACGGAGCCCTATGGATCCTTACGGAACAGTACGGGCCCCTTCAAACCTCTGCGGGCGCTTATGGAAACCTACAGGACCCTACGGAACTGTACGAGACTCTACAGGCCCCTAGGGAACACCACCGGCCCCTACGGAACCCTACACAACCCTCTGGAAACTTATGGCACCCTACAAGCTCCTACCAACCCCTGCGGGCACTTACACAAACCTACAGGCCCCTACGGAAATCTACGGGACTCCACGGGCCCCTAGGGAAGCCTACAGATTTTGACGCAACCCTACGAGCCCCTCTGGAACCCTACAGAATACTCCAGGACCCGACAGCACTCTACAAGACCCTTAGCAACACAACGGAACCTCACTAAAACCCTATGGGCTCCTACAGAACACTGCAGGTGCCAACGGAACCCTACAGACCCCTACAGAATACTACCAGCCGCTACGGAAACCTATGGCCCCTACGGAACTCTACGGAACCTGACAGAAACACTGTGGGCCCCTACAGGCCCTTGCGGGCACTTGCAGAACTCTGCAGGAACCCACGGAACTTTATGGAACCCTACCAGCCCCTACGGAAGCCTAAAGACCCTTGCAGGCAGTTACGGAACGGTACAGGGCCCTACGGAACTTTACCAGCCACTACGGAACTCTACGGGCCCCTACGGAACCCTGCAGAACCCTCCAGAACCTTACAGAATCCCACGGATTCCTACAGACTCCTGCGGGTACTTACTCAACCCTAGAGGACCCTACGGAACACTGCCAGCCCCTATGGAAGGAACCCCACGGGCCCCTACAGAACACTACTGGCTCCTGCGGTATTCTACAGGCCTCTAGGGAACCTACGAAGCTCTACGGAGCCCTATGGATCCTTACGGAACAGTACGGGCCCCTTCAAACCTCTGCGGGCGCTTATGGAAACCTACAGGCCCCTACAGAACTGTACGAGACTCTACAGGCCCCTAGGGAACACCACCGGCCCCTACGGAACCCTACACAACCCTCTGGAAACTTATGGCACCCTACAAGCTCCTACCAACCCCTGCGGGCACTTACACAAACCTACAGGCCCCTACGGAAATCTACGGGACTCTCTGGGCCCCTAGGGAATCCTACAGATTTTGACGCAACCCTACGAGCCCCTCTGGAACCCTACAGAATACTCCAGGACCCGACAGCACTCTACAAGACCCTTAGCAACACAACGGAACCTCACTAAAACCCTATGGGCTCCTACAGAACACTGCAGGTGCCAACGGAACCCTACAGACCCCTACAGAATACTACCAGCCGCTACGGAAACCTATGGCCCCTACGGAACTCTACGGAACCTGACAGAAACACTGTGGGCCCCTACAGGCCCTTGCGGGCACTTGCAGAACTCTGCAGGAACCCACGGAACTTTATGGAACCCTACCAGCCCCTACGGAAGCCTAAAGACCCTTGCAGGCAGTTACGGAATGGTACAGGGCCCTACGGAACTTTACCAGCCACTACGGAACTCTACGGGCCCCTACGGAACCATGCAGAACCCTCCAGAACCTTACACAATCCCACGGATTCCTACAGACTCCTGCGGGTACTTACTCAACCCTAGAGGACCCTACGGAACACTGCCAGCCCCTATGGAAGGAACCCTACGGGCCCCTACAGAACACTACTGGCTCCTGTGGTATTCTACAGGCCTCTAGGGAACCTACGAAGCTCTACGGAGCCCTATGGATCCTTACGGAATAGTACGGGCCCCTTCAGACCTCTGCGGGCACTTATGGAAACCTACAGGACCCTACGGAACTGTACGAGGCTCTACAGGCCCTTAGGGAACACCACAGGCCCCTACGGAACTGTACGAGACTCTACAGGCCCCTAGGGAACACCACCGGCCCCTACGGAACCCTACACAACCCTCTGGAAACTTATGGCACCCTACAAGCTCCTACCAACCCCTGCGGGCACTTACACAAACCTACAGGCCCCTACGGAAATCTACGGGACTCCACGGGCCCCTAGGGAAGCCTACAGATTTTGACGCAACCCTACGAGCCCCTCTGGAACCCTACAGAATACTCCAGGACCCGACAGCACTCTACAAGACCCTTAGCAACACAACGGAACCTCACTAAAACCCTATGGGCTCCTACAGAACACTGCAGGTGCCAACGGAACCCTACAGACCCCTACAGAATACTACCAGCCGCTACGGAAACCTCTGGCCCCTACGGAACTCTACGGAACCTGACAGAAACACTGTGGGCCCCTACAGGCCCTTGCGGGCACTTGCAGAACTCTGCAGGAACCCACGGAACTTTATGGAACCCTACCAGCCCCTACGGAAGCCTAAAGACCCTTGCAGGCAGTTACGGAACGGTACAATGCCCTACGGAACTTTACCAGCCACTACGGAACTCTACGGGCCCCTACGGAACCCTGCAGAACCCTCCAGAACCTTACACAATCCCACGGATTCCTACAGACTCCTGCGGGTACTTACTCAACCCTAGAGGACCCTACGGAACACTGCCAGCCCCTATGGAAGGAACCCTACGGGCCCCTACAGAACACTACTGGCTCCTGCGGTATTCTACAGGCCTCTAGGGAACCTACGAAGCTCTACGGAGCCCTATGGATCCTTACGGAACAGTACGGGCCCCTTCAGACCTCTGCGGGCGCTTATGGAAACCTACAGGCCCCTACGGAACTGTACGAGACTCTACAGGCCCCTAGGGAACACCACCGGCCCCTACGGAACCCTACACAACCCTCTGGAAACTTATGGCACCCTACAAGCTCCTACCAACCCCTGCGGGCACTTACACAAACCTACAGGCCCCTACGGAAATCTACGGGACTCCACGGGCCCCTAGGGAAGCCTACAGATTTTGACGCAACCCTACGAGCCCCTCTGGAACCCTACAGAATACTCCAGGACCCGGCAGCACTCTACAAGACCCTTAGCAACACAACGGAACCTCACTAAAACCCTATGGGCTCCTACAGAACACTGCAGGTGCCAACGGAACCCTACAGACCCCTACAGAATACTACCAGCCGCTACGGAAACCTATGGCCCCTACGGAACTCTACGGAACCTGACAGAAACACTGTGGGCCCCTACAGGCCCTTGCGGGCACTTGCAGAACTCTGCAGGAACCCACGGAACTTTATGGAACCCTACCAGCCCCTACGGAAGCCTAAAGACCCTTGCAGGCAGTTACGGAACGGTACAGGGCCCTACGGAACTTTACCAGCCACTACGGAACTCTACGGGCCCCTACGGAACCCTGCAGAACCCTCCAGAACCTTACACAATCCCACGGATTCCTACAGACTCCTGCGGGTACTTACTCAACCCTAGAGGACCCTACGGAACACTGCCAGCCCCTATGGAAGGAACCCTACGGGCCCCTACAGAACACTACTGGCTCCTGCGGTACTCTACAGGCCTCTAGGGAACCTACGAAGCTCTACGGAGCCCTATGGATCCTTACGGAACAGTACGGGCCCCTTCAAACCTCTGCGGGCGCTTATGGAAACCTACAGGACCTTACAGAACTGTACGAGACTCTACAGGCCCCTAGGGAACACCACAGGCCCCTACGGAACCCTACACAACCCTCCGGAAACTTATGGCACCCTACAAGCTCCTACCAACCCCTGCGGGCACTTACACAAACCTACAGGCCCCTACGGAAATCTACGGGACTCCACGGGCCCCTAGGGAAGCCTACAGATTTTGACGCAACCCTACGAGCCCCTCTGGAACCCTACAGAATACTCCAGGACCCGACAGCACTCTACAAGACCCTTAGCAACACAACGGAACCTCACTAAAACCCTATGGGCTCCTACAGAACACTGCAGGTGCCAACGGAACCCTACACACCCCTACAGAATACTACCAGCCGCTACGGAAACCTATGGCCCCTACGGAACTCTACGGAACCTGACAGAAACACTGTGGGCCCCTACAGGCCCTTGCGGGCACTTGCAGAACTCTGCAGGAACCCACGGAACTTTATGGAACCCTACCAGCCCCTACGGAAGCCTAAAGACCCTTGCAGGCAGTTACGGAACGGTACAGGGCCCTACGGAACTTTACCAGCCACTACGGAACTCTACGGGCCCCTACGGAACCCTGCAGAACCCTCCAGAACCTTACACAATCCCACGGATTCCTACAGACTCCTGCGGGTACTTACTCAACCCTAGAGGACCCTACGGAACACTGCCAGCCCCTATGGAAGGAACCCTACGGGCCCCTACAGAACACTACTGGCTCCTGCGGTATTCTACAGGCCTCTAGGGAACCTACGAAGCTCTACGGAGCCCTATGGATCCTTACGGAACAGTACGGGCCCCTTCAAACCTCTGCGGGCGCTTATGGAAACCTACAGGCCCCTACGGAACTGTACGAGACTCTACAGGCCCCTAGGGAACACCACCGGCCCCTACGGAACCCTACACAACCCTCTGGAAACTTATGGCACCCTACAAGCTCCTACCAACCCCTGCGGGCACTTACACAAACCTACAGGCCCCTACGGAAATCTACGGGACTCCACGGGCCCCTAGGGAAGCCTACAGATTTTGACGCAACCCTACGAGCCCCTCTGGAACCCTACAGAATACTCCAGGACCCGACAGCACTCTACAAGACCCTTAGCAACACAACGGAACCTCACTAAAACCCTATGGGCTCCTACAGAACACTGCAGGTGCCAAGGGAACCCTACAGACCCCTACGGAATACTACCAGCCACTACGGAAACCTATGGCCCCTACGGAACTCTACGGAACCTGACAGAAACACTGTGGGCCCCTAGAGGCCCTTGCGGGCACTTGCAGAACTCTGCAGGAACCCACGGAACTTTATGGAACCCTACCAGCCCCTACGGAAGCCTAAAGACCCTTGCAGGCAGTTACGGAATGGTACAGGGCCCTACGGAACTTTACCAGCCACTACGGAACTCTACGGGCCCCTACGGAACCATGCAGAACCCTCCAGAACCTTACACAATCCCACGGATTCCTACAGACTCCTGCGGGTACTTACTCAACCCTAGAGGACCCTACGGAACACTGCCAGCCCCTATGGAAGGAACCCTACGGGCCCCTACAGAACACTACTGGCTCCTGCGGTACTCTACAGGCCTCTAGGGAACCTACGAAGCTCTACGGAGCCCTATGGATCCTTACGGAATAGTACGGGCCCCTTCAGACCTCTGCGGGCACTTATGGAAACCTACAGGACCCTACGGAACTGTACGAGGCTCTACAGGCCCTTAGGGAACACCACAGGCCCCTACGGAACCCTACACAACCCTCCGGAAACTTATGGCACCCTACAAGCTCCTACCAACCCCTGCGGGCACTTACACAAACCTACAGGCCCCTACGGAAATCTACGGGACTCCACGGGCCCCTAGGGAAGCCTACAGATTTTGACGCAACCCTACGAGCCCCTCTGGAACCCTACAGAATACTCCAGGACCCGACAGCACTCTACAAGACCCTTAGCAACACAACGGAACCTCACTAAAACCCTATGGGCTCCTACAGAACACTGCAGGTGCCAACGGAACCCTACACACCCCTACAGAATACTACCAGCCGCTACGGAAACCTATGGCCCCTACAGAACTCTACGGAACCTGACAGAAACACTGTGGGCCCCTACAGGCCCTTGCGGGTACTTGCAGAACTCTGCAGGAACCCACGGAACTTTATGGAACCCTACCAGCCCCTACGGAAGCCTAAAGACCCTTGCAGGCAGTTACGGAACGGTACAGGGCCCTACGGAACTTTACCAGCCACTACGGAACTCTACGGGCCCCTACGGAACCCTGCAGAACCCTCCAGAACCTTACAGAATCCCACGGATTCCTACAGACTCCTGCGAATACTTACTCAACCCTAGAGGACCCTACGGAACACTGCCAGCCCCTATGGAAGGAACCCTATGGGCCCCTACAGAACACTACTGGCTCCTGCGGTATTCTACAGGCCTCTAGGGAACCTACGAAGCTCTACGGAGCCCTATGGATCCTTACGGAACAGTACGGGCCCCTTCAAACCTCTGCGGGCGCTTATGGAAACCTACAGGACCCTACGGAACTGTACGAGACTCTACAGGCCCCTAGGGAACACCACCGGCCCCTACGGAACCCTACACAACCCTCTGGAAACTTATGGCACCCTACAAGCTCCTACCAACCCCTGCGGGCACTTACACAAACCTACAGGCCCCTACGGAAATCTACGGGACTCCACGGGCCCCTAGGGAAGCCTACAGATTTTGACGCAACCCTACGAGCCCCTCTGGAACCCTACAGAATACTCCAGGACCCGACAGCACTCTACAAGACCCTTAGCAACACAACGGAACCTCACTAAAACCCTATGGGCTCCTACAGAACACTGCAGGTGCCAACGGAACCCTACAGACCCCTACAGAATACTACCAGCCGCTACGGAAACCTATGGCCCCTACGGAACTCTACGGAACCTGACAGAAACACTGTGGGCCCCTACAGGCCCTTGCGGGCACTTGCAGAACTCTGCAGGAACCCACGGAACTTTATGGAACCCTACCAGCCCCTACGGAAGCCTAAAGACCCTTGCAGGCAGTTACGGAACGGTACAGGGCCCTACGGAACTTTACCAGCCACTACGGAACTCTACGGGCCCCTACGGAACCCTGCAGAACCCTCCAGAACCTTACACAATCCCACGGATTCCTACAGACTCCTGCGGGTACTTACTCAACCCTAGAGGACCCTACGGAACACTGCCAGCCCCTATGGAAGGAACCCCACGGGCCCCTACAGAACACTACTGGCTCCTGCGGTATTCTACAGGCCTCTAGGGAACCTACGAAGCTCTACGGAGCCCTATGGATCCTTACGGAACAGTACGGGCCCCTTCAAACCTCTGCGGGCGCTTATGGAAACCTACAGGCCCCTACAGAACTGTACGAGACTCTACAGGCCCCTAGGGAACACCACCGGCCCCTACGGAACCCTACACAACCCTCTGGAAACTTATGGCACCCTACAAGCTCCTACCAACCCCTGCGGGCACTTACACAAACCTACAGGCCCCTACGGAAATCTACGGGACTCTCTGGGCCCCTAGGGAATCCTACAGATTTTGACGCAACCCTACGAGCCCCTCTGGAACCCTACAGAATACTCCAGGACCCGACAGCACTCTACAAGACCCTTAGCAACACAACGGAACCTCACTAAAACCCTATGGGCTCCTACAGAACACTGCAGGTGCCAACGGAACCCTACAGACCCCTACGGAATACTACCAGCCACTACGGAAACCTATGGCCCCTACGGAACTCTACGGAACCTGACAGAAACACTGTGGGCCCCTACAGGCCCTTGCGGGCACTTGCAGAACTCTGCAGGAACCCACGGAACTTTATGGAACCCTACCAGCCCCTACGGAAGCCTAAAGACCCTTGCAGGCAGTTACGGAATGGTACAGGGCCCTACGGAACTTTACCAGCCACTACGGAACTCTACGGGCCCCTACGGAACCATGCAGAACCCTCCAGAACCTTACACAATCCCACGGATTCCTACAGACTCCTGCGGGTACTTACTCAACCCTAGAGGACCCTACGGAACACTGCCAGCCCCTATGGAAGGAACCCTACGGGCCCCTACAGAACACTACTGGCTCCTGTGGTATTCTACAGGCCTCTAGGGAACCTACGAAGCTCTACGGAGCCCTATGCATCCTTACGGAATAGTACGGGCCCCTTCAGACCTCTGCGGGCACTTATGGAAACCTACAGGACCCTACGGAACTGTACGAGGCTCTACAGGCCCTTAGGGAACACCACAGGCCCCTACGGAACCCTACACAACCCTCCGGAAACTTATGGCACCCTACAAGCTCCTACCAACCCCTGCGGGCACTTACACAAACCTACAGGCCCCTACGGAAATCTACGGGACTCCACGGGCCCCTAGGGAAGCCTACAGATTTTGACGCAACCCTACGAGCCCCTCTGGAACCCTACAGAATACTCCAGGACCCGACAGCACTCTACAAGACCCTTAGCAACACAACGGAACCTCACTAAAACCCTATGGGCTCCTACAGAACACTGCAGGTGCCAACGGAACCCTACACACCCCTACAGAATACTACCAGCCGCTACGGAAACCTATGGCCCCTACGGAACTCTACGGAACCTGACAGAAACACTGTGGGCCCCTACAGGCCCTTGCGGGTACTTGCAGAACTCTGCAGGAACCCACGGAACTTTATGGAACCCTACCAGCCCCTACGGAAGCCTAAAGACCCTTGCAGGCAGTTACGGAACGGTACAGGGCCCTACGGAACTTTACCAGCCACTACGGAACTCTACGGGCCCCTACGGAACCCTGCAGAACCCTCCAGAACCTTACAGAATCCCACGGATTCCTACAGACTCCTGCGAATACTTACTCAACCTTAGAGGACCCTACGGAACACTGCCAGCCCCTATGGAAGGAACCCGACGGGCCCCTACAGAACACTACTGGCTCCTGCGGTATTCTACAGGCCTCTAGGGAACCTACGAAGCTCTACGGAGCCCTATGGATCCTTACGGAACAGTACGGGCCCCTTCAAACCTCTGCGGGCGCTTATGGAAACCTACAGGACCCTACAGAACTGTACGAGACTCTACAGGCCCCTAGGGAACACCACCGGCCCCTACGGAACCCTACACAACCCTCTGGAAACTTATGGCACCCTACAAGCTCCTACCAACCCCTGCGGGCACTTACACAACCCTACAGGCCCCTACGGAAATCTACGGGACTCCACGGGCCCCTAGGGAAGCCTACAGATTTTGACGGAACCCTACGAGCCCCTCTGGAACCCTACAGAATACTCCAGGACCCGACAGCACTCTACAAGACCCTTAGCAACACAACGGAACCTCACTAAAACCCTATGGGCTCCTACAGAACACTGCAGGTGCCAACGGAACCCTACAGACCCCTACAGAATACTACCAGCCGCTACGGAAACCTATGGCCCCTACGGAACTCTACGGAACCTGACAGAAACACTGTGGGCCCCTACAGGCCCTTGCGGGCACTTGCAGAACTCTGCAGGAACCCACGGAACTTTATGGAACCCTACCAGCCCCTACGGAAGCCTAAAGACCCTTGCAGGCAGTTACGGAACGGTACAGGGCCCTACGGAACTTTACCAGCCACTACGGAACTCTACGGGCTCCGACGGAACCCTGCAGAACCCTCCAGAACGTTACAGAATCCCACGGATTCCTACAGACTCCTGCGGGCACTTACTCAACCCTAGAGGCCCCTACGGAACACTGCCAGCCCCTATGGAAGGAACCCTACGGGCCCCTACAGAACACTACTGGCTCCTGCGGTACTCTACAGGCCTCTAGGGAACCTACGAAGCTCTACGGAGCCCTATGGATCCTTACGGAATAGTACGGGCCCCTTCAGACCTCTGCGGGCGCTTATGGAAACCTACAGGACCCTACGGAACTGTACGAGACTCTACAGGCCCCTAGGGAACACCACCGGCCCCTACGGAACCCTACACAACCCTCTGGAAACTTATGGCACCCTACAAGCTCCTACCAACCCCTGCGGGCACTTACACAAACCTACAGGCCCCTACGGAAATCTACGGGACTCCACGGGCCCCTAGGGAAGCCTACAGATTTTGACGCAACCCTACGAGCCCCTCTGGAACCCTACAGAATACTCCAGGACCCGACAGCACTCTACAAGACCCTTAGCAACACAACGGAACCTCACTAAAACCCTATGGGCTCCTACAGAACACTGCAGGTGCCAACGGAACCCTACAGACCCCTACAGAATACTACCAGCCGCTACGGAAACCTATGGCCCCTACGGAACTCTACGGAACCTGACAGAAACACTGTGGGCCCCTACAGGCCCTTGCGGGCACTTGCAGAACTCTGCAGGAACCCACGGAACTTTATGGAACCCTACCAGCCCCTACGGAAGCCTAAAGACCCTTGCAGGCAGTTACGGAATGGTACAATGCCCTACGGAACTTTACCAGCCACTACGGAACTCTACGGGCCCCTACGGAACCCTGCAGAACCCTCCAGAACATTACAGAATCCCACGGATTCCTACAGACTCCTGCGGGTACTTACTCAACCCTAGAGGACCCTACGGAACACTGCCAGCCCCTATGGAAGGAACCCTACGGGCCCCTACAGAACACTACTGGCTCCTGCGGTATTCTACAGGACTCTAGGGAACCTACGAAGCTCTACGGAGCCCTATGGATCCTTACGGAACAGTACGGGCCCCTTCAGAACTCTGCGGGCGCTTATGGAAACCTACAGGACCCTACGGAACTGTACGAGGCTCTACAGGCCCTTAGGGAACACCACCGGCCCCTACGGAACCCTACACAACCCTCCGGAAACTTATGGCACCCTACAAGCTCCTACCAACCCCTGCGGGCACTTACACAAACCTACAGGCCCCTACGGAAATCTACGGGACTCCACGGGCCCCTAGGGAAGCCTACAGATTTTGACGCAACCCTACGAGCCCCTCTGGAACCCTACAGAATACTCCAGGACCCGACAGCACTCTACAAGACCCTTAGCAACACAACGGAACCTCACTAAAACCCTATGGGCTCCTACAGAACACTGCAGGTGCCAACGGAACCCTACAGACCCCTACAGAATACTACCAGCCGCTACGGAAACCTATGGCCCCTACGGAACTCTACGGAACCTGACAGAAACACTGTGGGCCCCTACAGGCCCTTGCGGGCACTTGCAGAACTCTGCAGGAACCCACGGAACTTTATGGAACCCTACCAGCCCCTACGGAAGCCTAAAGACCCTTGCAGGCAGTTATGGAACGGTACAGGGCCCTACGGAACTTTAACAGCCACTACGGAACTCTACGGGCCCCTACGGAACCCTGCAGAACCCTCCAGAACCTTACAGAATCCCACGGATTCCTACAGACTCCTGCGGGTACTTACTCAACCCTAGAGGACCCTACGGAACACTGCCAGCCCCTATGGAAGGAACCCTAGGGGCCCCTACAGAACACTACTGGCTCCTGCGGTACTCTACAGGCCTCTAGGGAACCTACGAAGCTCTACGGAGCCCTATGGATCCTTACGGAATAGTACGGGCCCCTTCAGACCTCTGCGGGCGCTTATGGAAACCTACAGGACCCTACGGAACTGTACGAGGCTCTACAGGCCCTTAGGGAACACCACAGGCCCCTATGGAACTGTACGAGACTCTCCAGGCCCCTAGGGAACACCACCGGCCCCTACGGAACCCTACACAACCCTCTGGAAACTTATGGCACCCTACAAGCTCCTACCAACCCCTGCGGGCACTTACACAAACCTACAGGCCCCTACGGAAATCTACGGGACTCCACGGGCCCCTAGGGAAGCCTACAGATTTTGACGCAACCCTACGAGCCCCTCTGGAACCCTACAGAATACTCCAGGACCCGACAGCACTCTACAAGACCCTTAGCAACACAACGGAACCTCACTAAAACCCTATGGGCTCCTACAGAACACTGCAGGTGCCAACGGAACCCTACAGACCCCTACAGAATACTACCAGCCGCTACGGAAACCTATGGCCCCTACGGAACTCTACGGAACCTGACAGAAACACTGTGGGCCCCTACAGGCCCTTGCGGGCACTTGCAGAACTCTGCAGGAACCCACGGAACTTTATGGAACCCTACCAGCCCCTACGGAAGCCTAAAGACCCTTGCAGGCAGTTACGGAACGGTACAGGGCCCTACGGAACTTTACCAGCCACTACGGAACTCTACGGGCCCCTACGGAACCCTGCAGAACCCTCCAGAACCTTACACAATCCCACGGATTCCTACAGACTCCTGCGGGTACTTACTCAACCCTAGAGGACCCTACGGAACACTGCCAGCCCCTATGGAAGGAACCCTACGGGCCCCTACAGAACACTACTGGCTCCTGCGGTATTCTACAGGCCTCTAGGGAACCTACGAAGCTCTACGGAGCCCTATGGATCCTTACGGAACAGTACGGGCCCCTTCAAACCTCTGCGGGCGCTTATGGAAACCTACAGGACCCTACGGAACTGTACGAGACTCTACAGGCCCCTAGGGAACACCACAGGCCCCTACGGAACCCTACACAACCCTCCGGAAACTTATGGCACCCTACAAGCTCCTACCAACCCCTGCGGGCACTTACACAACCCTACAGGCCCCTACGGAAATCTACGGGACTCCACGGGCCCCTAGGGAAGCCTACAGATTTTGACGCAACCCTACGAGCCCCTCTGGAACCCTACAGAATACTCCAGGACCCGACAGCACTCTACAAGACCCTTAGCAACACAACAGAACCTCACTAAAACCCTATGGGCTCCTACAGAACACTGCAGGTGCCAACGGAACCCTACAGACCCCTACAGAATACTACCAGCCGCTACGGAAACCTATGGCCCCTACGGAACTCTACGGAACCTGACAGAAACACTGTGGGCCCCTACAGGCCCTTGCGGGCACTTGCAGAACTCTGCAGGAACCCACGGAACTTTATGGAACCCTACCAGCCCCTACGGAAGCCTAAAGACCCTTGCATGCAGTTACGGAACGGTACAGGGCCCTACGGAACTTTACCAGCCACTACGGAACTCTACGGGCCCCTACGGAACCCTGCAGAACCCTCCAGAACCTTACAGAATCCCACAGACTCCTACAGACTCCTGCGGGCACTTACTCAACCCTAGAGGCCCCTACGGAACACTGCCAGCCCCTATGGAAGGAACCCTACGGGCCCCTACAGAACACTACTGGCTCCTGCGGTACTCTACAGGCCTCTAGGGAACCTACGAAGCTCTACGGAGCCCTATGGATCCTTACGGAACAGTACGGGCCCCTTCAGACCTCTGCGGGCGCTTATGGAAACCTACAGGACCCTACGGAACTGTACGAGACTCTACAGGCCCCTAGGGAACACCACAGGCCCCTACGGAACCCTACACAACCCTCCGGAAACATATGGCACCCTACAAGCTCCTACCAACCCCTGCGGGCACTTACACAACCCTACAGGCCCCTACGGAAATCTACGGGACTCCACGGGCCCCTAGGGAAGCCTACAGATTTTGACGGAACCCTACGAGCCCCTTTGGAACCCTACAGAATACTCCAGGACCCGACAGCACTCTACAAGACCCTTAGCAACACAACGGAACCTCACTAAAACCCTATGGGCTCCTACAGAACACTGCAGGTGCCAACGGAACCCTACAGACCCCTACGGAATACTACCAGCCGCTACGGAAACCTATGGCCCCTACGGAACTCTACGGAACCTGACAAAAACACTGTGGGCCCCTACAGGCCCTTGCGGGCACTTGCAGAACTCTGCAGGAACCCACGGAACTTTATGGAACCCTACCAGCCCCTACGGAAGCCTAAAGACCCTTGCAGGCAGTTACGGAACGGTACAGGGCCCTACGGAACTTTACCAGCCACTACGGAACTCTACGGGCCCCTACGGAACCCTGCAGAACCCTCCAGAACCTTACAGAATCCCACGGATTCCTACAGACTCCTGCGGGTACTTACTCAACCCTAGAGGCCCCTACGGAACACTGCCAGCCCCTATGGAAGGAACCCTAGGGGCCCCTACAGAACACTACTGGCTCCTGCGGTACTCTACAGGCCTCGAGGGAACCTACGAAGCTCTACGGAGCCCTATGGATCCTTACAGAATAGTACGGGCCCCTTCAGACCTCTGCGGGCGCTTATGGAAACCTACAGGACCCTACGGAACTGTACGAGGCTCTACAGGCCCTTAGGGAACACCACAGGCCCCTACGGAACTGTACGAGACTCTACAGGCCCCTAGGGAACACCACAGGCCCCTACGGAACCCTACACAACCCTCCGGAAACTTATGGCACCCTACAAGCTCCTACCAACCCCTGCGGGCACTTACACAACCCTACAGGCCCCTACGGAATACTACCAGCCACTACGGAAACCTATGGCCCCTACGGAACACTACGGAACCTGACAGAAACACTGGGGGCCCCTACAGGCACTTGCGGGCACTTGCAGAACTCTGCAGGAACCCACGGAACTTTATGGAACCCTACCAGCCCCTACGGAAGCCTAAAGACCCTTGCAGGCAGTTACGGAACGGTACAGGGCCCTACGGAACTTTACCAGCCACTACGGAACTCTACGGGCCCCTAGGGAACCCTGCAGAACCCTCCAGAACGTTACAGAATCCCACGGATTCCTACAGACTCCTGCGGGCACTTACTCAACCCTAGAGGCCCCTACGGAACACTGCCAGCCCCTATGGAAGGAACCCTACGGGCCCCTACAGAACACTACTGGCTCCTGCGGTATTCTACAGGACTCTAGGGAACCTACGAAGCTCTACGGAGCCCTATGGATCCTTACGGAACAGTACGGGCCCCTTCAAACCTCTGCGGGCGCTTATGGAAACCTACAGGACCCTACGGAACTGTACGAGACTCTACAGGCCCCTAGGGAACACCACCGGCCCCTACGGAACCCTACACAACCCTCTGGAAACTTATGGCACCCTACAAGCTCCTACCAACCCCTGCGGGCACTTACACAACCCTACAGGCCCCTACGGAAATCTACGGGACTCCACGGGCCCCTAGGGAAGCCTACAGATTTTGACGGAACCCTACGAGCCCCTTTGGAACCCTACAGAATACTCCAGGACCCGACAGCACTCTACAAGACCCTTAGCAACACAAGGGAACCTCACTAAAACCCTATGGGCTCCTACAGAACACTGCAGGTGCCAACGGAACCCTACAGACCCCTACAGAATACTACCAGCCGCTACGGAAACCTATGGCCCCTACGGAACTCTACGGAACCTGACAGAAACACTGTGGGCCCCTACAGGCCCTTGCGGGCACTTGCAGAACTCTGCAGGAACCCACGGAACTTTATGGAACCCTACCAGCCCCTACGGAAGCCTAAAGACCCTTGCAGGCAGTTACGGAACGGTACAATGCCCTACGGAACTTTACCAGCCACTACGGAACTCTACGGGCCCCTACGGAACCCTGCAGAACCCTCCAGAACCTTACACAATCCCACGGATTCCTACAGACTCCTGCGGGTACTTACTCAACCCTAGAGGACCCTACGGAACACTGCCAGCCCCTATGGAAGGAACCCTACGGGCCCCTACAGAACACTACTGGCTCCTGCGGTATTCTACAGGCCTCTAGGGAACCTACGAAGCTCTACGGAGCCCTATGGATCCTTACGGAACAGTACGGGCCCCTTCAAAACTCTGCGGGCGCTTATGGAAACCTACAGGACCCTACGGAACTGTACGAGACTCTACAGACCCCTAGGGAACACCACCGGCCCCTACGGAACCCTACACAACCCTCTGGAAACTTATGGCACCCTACAAGCTCCTACCAACCCCTGCGGGCACTTACACAACCCTACAGGCCCCTACGGAAATCTACGGGACTCCACGGGCCCCTAGGGAAGCCTACAGATTTTGACGCAACCCTACGAGCCCCTTTGGAACCCTACAGAATACTCCAGGACCCGACAGCACTCTACAAGACCCTTAGCAACACAACGGAACCTCACTAAAACCCTATGGGCTCCTACAGAACACTGCAGGTGCCAACGGAACCCTACAGACCCCTACGGAATACTACCAGCCGCTACGGAAACCTATGGCCCCTACGGAACTCTACGGAACCTGACAGAAACACTGTGGGCCCCTACAGGCCCTTGCGGGCACTTGCAGAACTCTGCAGGAACCCACGGAACTTTATGGAACCCTACCAGCCCCTACGGAAGCCTAAAGACCCTTGCAGGCAGTTACGGAACGGTACAGGGCCCTACGGAACTTTACCAGCCACTACGGAACTCTACGGGCCCCTACGGAACCCTGCAGAACCCTCCAGAACCTTACACAATCCCACGGATTCCTACAGACTCCTGCGGGTACTTACTCAACCCTAGAGGACCCTACGGAACACTGCCAGCCCCTATGGAAGGAACCCTAGGGGCCCCTACAGAACACTACTGGCTCCTGCGGTACTCTACAGGCCTCTAGGGAACCTACGAAGCTCTACGGAGCCCTATGGATCCTTACGGAACAGTACGGGCCCCTTCAAACCTCTGCGGGCGCTTATGGAAACCTACAGGCCCCTACGGAACTGTACGAGGCTCTACAGGCCCTTAGGGAACACCACAGGCCCCTACGGAACTGTACGAGACTCTACAGGCCCCTAGGGAACACCACCGGCCCCTACGGAACCCTACACAACCCTCTGGAAACTTATGGCACCCTACAAGCTCCTACCAACCCCTGCGGGCACTTACACAACCCTACAGGCCCCTACGGAATACTACCAGCCACTACGGAAACCTATGGCCCCTACGGAACTCTATGGAACCTGACAGAAACACTGGGGGCCCCTACAGGCACTTGCGGGCACTTGCAGAACTCTGCAGGAACCCACGGAACTTTATGGAACCCTACCAGCCCCTACGGAAGCCTAAAGACCCTTGCAGGCAGTTACGGAACGGTACAGGGCCCTACGGAACTTTACCAGCCACTACGGAACTCTACGGGCCCCTACGGAACCCTGCAGAACCCTCCAGAACCTTACACAATCCCACGGATTCCTACAGACTCCGGCGGGCACTTACTCAACCCTAGAGGCCCCTACGGAACACTGCCAGTTCCTATGGAAGGAACCCTACGGGCCCCTACAGAACACTACTGGCTCCTGCGGTACTCTACAGGCCTCTAGGGAACCTACGAAGCCCTATGGATCCTTACGGAACAGTACGGGCCCCTTCAAACCTCTGCGGGCGCTTATGGAAACCTACAGGACCCTACGGAACTGTACGAGACTCTACAGACCCCTAGGGAACACCACAGGCCCCTACGGAACCCTACACAACCCTCTGGAAACTTATGGCACCCTACAAGCTCCTACCAACCCCTGCGGGCACTTACACAAACCTACAGGCCCCTACGGAAATCTACGGGACTCCACGGGCCCCTAGGGAAGCCTACAGATTTTGACGCAACCCTACGAGCCCCTCTGGAACCCTACAGAATACTCCAGGACCCGACAGCACTCTACAAGACCCTTAGCAACACAACGGAACCTCACTAAAACCCTATGGGCTCCTACAGAACACTGCAGGTGCCAACGGAACCCTACAGACCCCTACAGAATACTACCAGCCGCTACGGAAACCTATGGCCCCTACGGAACTCTACGGAACCTGACAGAAACACTGTGGGCCCCTACGGGCACTTGCAGAACTCTGCAGGAACCCACGGAACTTTATGGAACCCTACCAGCCCCTACGGAAGCCTAAAGACCCTTGCAGGCAGTTACGGAACGGTACAGGGCCCTACGGAACTTTACCAGCCACTACGGAACTCTACGGGCCCCTACAGAACCCTGCAGAACCCTCCAGAACCTTACACAATCCCACGGATTCCTACAGACTCCTGCGGGTACTTACTCAACCCTAGAGGACCCTACGGAACACTGCCAGCCCCTATGGAAGGAACCCTACGGGCCCCTACAGAACACTACTGGCTCCTGCGGTACTCTACAGGCCTCTAGGGAACCTACGAAGCTCTACGGAGCCCTATGGATCCTTACGGAATAGTACGGGCCCCTTCAGACCTCTGCGGGCGCTTATGGAAACCTACAGGACCCTACGGAACTGTACGAGGCTCTACAGGCCCTTAGGGAACACCACAGGCCCCTACGGAACTGTACGAGACTCTACAGGCCCCTAGGGAACACCACCGGCCCCTACGGAACCCTACACAACCCTCTGGAAACTTATGGCACCCTACAAGCTCCTACCAACCCCTGCGGGCACTTACACAAACCTACAGGCCCCTACGGAAATCTACGGGACTCCACGGGCCCCTAGGGAAGCCTACAGATTTTGACGCAACCCTACGAGCCCCTCTGGAACCCTACAGAATACTCCAGGACCCGACAGCACTCTACAAGACCCTTAGCAACACAACGGAACCTCACTAAAACCCTATGGGCTCCTACAGAACACTGCAGGTGCCAACGGAACCCTACAGACCCCTACAGAATACTACCAGCCGCTACGGAAACCTATGGCCCCTACGGAACTCTACGGAACCTGACAGAAACACTGTGGGCCCCTACAGGCCCTTGCGGGCACTTGCGGAACTCTGCAGGAACCCACGGAACTTTATGGAACCCTACCAGCCCCTACGGAAGCCTAAAGACCCTTGCAGGCAGTTACGGAACGGTACAGGGCCCTACGGAACTTTACCAGCCACTACGGAACTCTACGGGCCCCTACGGAACCCTGCAGAACCCTCCAGAACCTTACACAATCCCACGGATTCCTACAGACTCCTGCGGGTACTTACTCAACCCTAGAGGACCCTACGGAACACTGCCAGCCCCTATGGAAGGAACCCTACGGGCCCCTACAGAACACTACTGGCTCCTGCGGTACTCTACAGGCCTCTAGGGAACCTACGAAGCTCTACGGAGCCCTATGGATCCTTACGGAATAGTACGGGCCCCTTCAGACCTCTGCGGGCGCTTATGGAAACCTACAGGACCCTACGGAACTGTACGAGGCTCTACAGGCCCTTAGGGAACACCACAGGCCCCTACGGAACTGTACGAGACTCTACAGGCCCCTAGGGAACACCACCGGCCCCTACGGAACCCTACACAACCCTCTGGAAACTTATGGCACCCTACAAGCTCCTACCAACCCCTGCGGGCACTTACACAAACCTACAGGCCCCTACGGAAATCTACGGGACTCCACGGGCCCCTAGGGAAGCCTACAGATTTTGATGCAACCCTACGAGCCCCTCTGGAACCCTACAGAATACTCCAGGACCCGACAGCACTCTACAAGACCCTTAGCAACACAACGGAACCTCACTAAAACCCTATGGGCTCCTACAGAACACTGCAGGTGCCAACGGAACCCTACAGACCCCTACGGAATACTACCAGCCGCTACGGAAACCTATGGCCCCTACGGAACTCTACGGAACCTGACAGAAACACTGTGGGCCCCTACGGGCACTTGCAGAACTCTGCAGGAACCCACGGAACTTTATGGAACCCTACCAGCCCCTACGGAAGCCTAAAGACCCTTGCAGGCAGTTACGGAACGGTACAGGGCCCTACGGAACTTTACCAGCCACTACGGAACTCTACGGGCCCCTACGGAACCCTGCAGAACCCTCCAGAACCTTACACAATCCCACGGATTCCTACAGACTCCTGCGGGTACTTACTCAACCCTAGAGGACCCTACGGAACACTGCCAGCCCCTATGGAAGGAACCCTACGGGCCCCTACAGAACACTACTGGCTCCTGCGGTACTCTACAGGCCTCTAGGGAACCTACGAAGCTCTACGGAGCCCTATGGATCCTTACGGAATAGTACGGGCCCCTTCAGACCTCTGCGGGCGCTTATGGAAACCTACAGGACCCTACGGAACTGTACGAGGCTCTACAGGCCCTTAGGGAACACCACAGGCCCCTACGGAACTGTACGAGACTCTACAGGCCCCTAGGGAACACCACCGGCCCCTACGGAACCCTACACAACCCTCTGGAAACTTATGGCACCCTACAAGCTCCTACCAACCCCTGCGGGCACTTACACAAACCTACAGGCCCCTACGGAAATCTACGGGACTCCACGGGCCCCTAGGGAAGCCTACAGATTTTGACGCAACCCTACGAGCCCCTCTGGAACCCTACAGAATACTCCAGGACCCGACAGCACTCTACAAGACCCTTAGCAACACAACGGAACCTCACTAAAACCCTATGGGCTCCTACAGAACACTGCAGGTGCCAACGGAACCCTACAGACCCCTACAGAATACTACCAGCCGCTACGGAAACCTATGGCCCCTACGGAACTCTACGGAACCTGACAGAAACACTGTGGGCCCCTACAGGCCCTTGCGGGCACTTGCGGAACTCTGCAGGAACCCACGGAACTTTATGGAACCCTACCAGCCCCTACGGAAGCCTAAAGACCCTTGCAGGCAGTTACGGAACGGTACAGGGCCCTACGGAACTTTACCAGCCACTACGGAACTCTACGGGCCCCTACGGAACCCTGCAGAACCCTCCAGAACCTTACACAATCCCACGGATTCCTACAGACTCCTGCGGGTACTTACTCAACCCTAGAGGACCCTACGGAACACTGCCAGCCCCTATGGAAGGAACCCTACGGGCCCCTACAGAACACTACTGGCTCCTGCGGTACTCTACAGGCCTCTAGGGAACCTACGAAGCTCTACGGAGCCCTATGGATCCTTACGGAATAGTACGGGCCCCTTCAGACCTCTGCGGGCGCTTATGGAAACCTACAGGACCCTACGGAACTGTACGAGGCTCTACAGGCCCTTAGGGAACACCACAGGCCCCTACGGAACTGTACGAGACTCTACAGGCCCCTAGGGAACACCACCGGCCCCTACGGAACCCTACACAACCCTCTGGAAACTTATGGCACCCTACAAGCTCCTACCAACCCCTGCGGGCACTTACACAAACCTACAGGCCCCTACGGAAATCTACGGGACTCCACGGGCCCCTAGGGAAGCCTACAGATTTTGATGCAACCCTACGAGCCCCTTTGGAACCCTACAGAATACTCCAGGACCCGACAGCACTCTACAAGACCCTTAGCAACACAACGGAACCTCACTAAAACCCTATGGGCTCCTACAGAACACTGCAGGTGCCAACGGAACCCTACAGACCCCTACAGAATACTACCAGCCGCTACGGAAACCTCTGGCCCCTACGGAACTCTACGGAACCTGACAGAAACACTGTGGGCCCCTACAGGCCCTTGCGGGCACTTGCAGAACTCTGCAGGAACCCACGGAACTTTATGGAACCCTACCAGCCCCTACGGAAGCCTAAAGACCCTTGCAGGCAGTTACGGAATGGTACAGGGCCCTACGGAACTTTACCAGCCACTACGGAACTCTACGGGCCCCTACGGAACCCTGCAGAACCCTCCAGAACCTTACACAATCCCACGGATTCCTACAGACTCCTGCGGGTACTTACTCAACCCTAGAGGACCCTACGGAACACTGCCAGCCCCTATGGAAGGAACCCTACGGGCCCCTACAGAACACTACTGGCTCCTGCGGTACTCTACAGGCCTCTAGGGAACCTACGAAGCTCTACGGAGCCCTATGGATCCTTACGGAATAGTACGGGCCCCTTCAGACCTCTGCGGGCGCTTATGGAAACCTACAGGACCCTACGGAACTGTACGAGGCTCTACAGGCCCTTAGGGAACACCACAGGCCCCTACGGAACTGTACGAGACTCTACAGGCCCCTAGGGAACACCACCGGCCCCTACGGAACCCTACACAACCCTCTGGAAACTTATGGCACCCTACAAGCTCCTACCAACCCCTGCGGGCACTTACACAAACCTACAGGCCCCTACGGAAATCTACGGGACTCCACGGGCCCCTAGGGAAGCCTACAGATTTTGACGGAACCCTACGAGCCCCTCTGGAACCCTACAGAATACTCCAGGACCCGACAGCACTCTACAAGACCCTTAGCAACACAACGGAACCTCACTAAAACCCTATGGGCTCCTACAGAACACTGCAGGTGCCAACGGAACCCTACAGACCCCTACAGAATACTACCAGCCGCTACGGAAACCTATGGCCCCTACGGAACTCTACGGAACCTGACAGAAACACTGTGGGCCCCTACGGGCACTTGCAGAACTCTGCAGGAACCCACGGAACTTTATGGAACCCTACCAGCCCCTACGGAAGCCTAAAGACCCTTGCAGGCAGTTACGGAACGGTACAGGGCCCTACGGAACTTTACCAGCCACTACGGAACTCTACGGGCCCCTACGGAACCCTGCAGAACCCTCCAGAACCTTACAGAATCCCACGGATTCCTACAGACTCCTGCGGGCACTTACTCAACCCTAGAGGACCCTACGGAACACTGCCAGCCCCTATGGAAGGAACCCTACGGGCCCCTACAGAACACTACTGGCTCCTGCGGTATTCTACAGGCCTCTAGGGAACCTACGAAGCTCTACGGAGCCCTATGGATCCTTACGGAACAGTACGGGCCCCTTCAAACCTCTGCGGGCGCTTATGGAAACCTACAGGCCCCTACGGAACTGTACGAGACTCTACAGGCCCCTAGGGAACACCACCGGCCCCTACGGAACCCTACACAACCCTCTGGAAACTTATGGCACCCTACAAGCTCCTACCAACCCCTGCGGGCACTTACACAAACCTACAGGCCCCTACGGAAATCTACGGGACTCCACGGGCCCCTAGGGAAGCCTACAGATTTTGACGCAACCCTACGAGCCCCTCTGGAACCCTACAGAATACTCCAGGACCCGACAGCACTCTACAAGACCCTTAGCAACACAACGGAACCTCACTAAAACCCTATGGGCTCCTACAGAACACTGCAGGTGCCAACGGAACCCTACAGACCCCTACAGAATACTACCAGCCGCTACGGAAACCTATGGCCCCTACGGAACTCTACGGAACCTGACAGAAACACTGGGGGCCCCTACAGGCCCTTGCGGGCACTTGCGGAACTCTGCAGGAACCCACGGAACTTTATGGAACCCTACCAGCCCCTACGGAAGCCTAAAGACCCTTGCAGGCAGTTACGG